>NC_071285.1:26292711-26592711 GCF_943735745.2 Anopheles bellator | reverse complement strand
CACTCGTGTGTGTTTGTGTGATACTCGACACTGGATGTGGATGTGTATTTTTCTTTTTAACAAATGCAGAAGATGACGCTTCTATCTGAATTCGTAGCACATCCAGTCATCCAGCGTTATTATTGATGTGATCGATTTTCTATCGAACTGGTGGATTATTTCATAAATGGACCACTTGCTTTTCGTCACCGTTGATTCTCTTGAATTCGACAGTGTCTGAGATTATGCAGGTTATAATGTAATATGTTTGCGTACCGGATACCAGCGGCGGTGCAGCTCTTTCACAATGAGAAATAGGTTGCATATATTTCATGCTGTTCCACTACTCTACCACCTCGCGGCCAAGAAAACAAATCACTCGTTTAGAAATGGTTAAAAGCGCTGTATTCTCGAAGAATACAAGAACGGAAACGGTAGATAATTCTTTAGCGAACAAGCCCATTTTTTGTTGACCATTGTATTAGTGGAAGTTTTTGACTGTTTTTTTATTCTTCTTCAAATCTAAAACTACCACAGCGCATCACATCTTGACAAAGGCAACGAGATTAAAGAAAATGCCGAAAACACAAAAGATATGCCGCCAAAAGAGAATTTTCTTTTTATTTCATTCGTTAAGCAAGCAAGCAACGTGCCATTCAACCGCATTTTATTGAATTATACTTGTTAGATTCTGTTAACAATGTGTTTTCATTCCTGATTACTTTTTCGAACATATCCAACCAAACATAATGTACAACCAAACTACAACTTAAACAATGGTTCGAGCAAAACGGAAGTTCACGTTGTGTATTATCTTGCGCATTGGTGCCGTACTTTAGTTATTAACAATCAAAAAATTTCAGACAAGAACTATCTGCCTTTTTCTTTCCAAAACATCTTCATTGTGGTGTGGTTTACTGGATTTCCATCGTCAAAAGTTGTACGAATCTAATTTCCATTGCCTTTTAATTTCATAACGTCTTCGTATCAGATTCATTTAAGAAAATTGCTAAAGTGAAATGGAGTTTAACCGTTGCAGCTACATTTGAAAAGATTATTCTTCCCATGACAGTTTCAACAACCCCGAACTCCACCATGGTCATCGCCGGTCTAAGGAACAACTGTTCTAGTTAAATAAATAAATAAAACGATAAAATAGAAAAAAGGCAATAACTATTGAAAACAGGGATGACAGATCTCGGACAACGTGTGCAAGTGCAAAAATTGGAAAAAATACATAGAAAATGAATCTATGATTGTGGACACTATGAGTATAATCTAGAGCAGCAGGTTGCATGATTTGCTGACACGAATATTTTTTTTCGTTTGAGCAATTTATTAACTTAATGTTGACTGTTGGGTGTACCATAAAACAGCAAGAAAGAAATTCAGCTTAGCGACTTCCGTTGTTGATCTAGCGTATGCGTAGCGAGTGTTAGAAGTACAAAACAATAACTAAAAGCACAAATGACTGTCTCAAATGAATAAAAGAGTACACAAACTGCATATGCAAAAACAAACAGTCTACGATACTATCTTCTCAAACCAAATTCCTCCACTGAACCGACTAACACAAAGCTATAAAATATCGGTAATAGGTTAGACAATACATTTAACAGTTACAAATGGATCTGTTTATGTTAGAGAAATTTTGAATCAATGTGCACATTTTGTGAACGAATTTTCCACGTTTGTTGCTGAATGTAAGATGTATAACGAAGGCTCTCAATAATATAAACGGTCCTTAGATGTTACGCTCGTTGCTTTAACATTAATCACATTCAGCTAGGTATACAAAAAGGCATGATGATGAAACGCTACCTGTCTGCCATACATGCATTTTGGGATCTTATTCCACTCCACTAATGATGATCAATATTTTAGGGGAGGTTTAATCGTAAACCCACTTCCAAGTTTGCATTGCTCTACCCGTGATCAGAGATGTAAAATTAAAGTAACATTGAAATTTACAGTATCTAAGCAAAGGAAGAAGTGTTTGACAAAGGAATGAAATGCCGTCGAATAGAATATTTGTTTTACTCTGTTGCTTATGGCTTGGTTATTACCGTTACGAATCAATTTTCTTGCATTTAAGTGGTTTTGATATCAGCGGTTAACTCTTTAATTAATCGGATTGCGTAAAACTGCCATTGATTCATGCTGTTTCAAAATCAAACTAGACGAAAAAATAAAAAAAAATAAAAAAACTTAATCATGCGTAGCGGGCTCTTCGTTTTTATGTGTGAGCTAATGTGGTGCAGCTGGCCAATTTCGGAAAAGGTATATTCGGAGAAGATATATTTTAAATAACAATAAAAATTGCACATACCCATACATACCAGAACAGTAAATTAGGTAGTAGTGATTGATATATAAATAACTAGCCCAATCGTTGACCATTCTTGAGTTAATAAAATTGTGAACTCAAAACGCAAAATTATGGTTTCGAGTTTCAAGGTTCGAGGGCAACCGGTAAACATGCAATTATGAAGCAATAATGTAACATGGAGATGCGACGTACATAAATCAGGAACTATCATTAAACGACGTAAGACAAACCAAGCAAGTTTGTAAATACCTAACACATATTTTAAACATTCTGCTTAGTGGCAAGAAATGGCTTTACATTAGTTTGCATTCTGATTGCTGAGAAATGACAACAATAAAAAATATTTGTAACATACTTTCAATTGAAAACATACATATGTCAACACATGATGCTGCCAATTATCAATCATTTGCCGAGAAGCGCGACCAAAATGTTCAATTAAGCGAAAACAATAGCTCTCTTACGCTGAATGCATACAATTGTCACTACTTCCACTATATTCTTCTTTACGTCCGCAGTATTTAAAACGTCTGTAAAAAAAATGTGTAATCATTTTTATGAATTTTCTTTTTATGTTTGAATCACGTTTACACTTAACAGTCACATTGTTTGACATCACGCAGTGTAAAAATAATTATACAGACTGTGTTAGCAGTGTTCGCTTTAGCGGCCGACAGGAATCAGCAATCGTAACTTATTTCTACCAAAGCTGTGTGTTGGACAAAGTTGGATCAATCGTGAATGAAACGGTATTTTTGCTGGACGATCTAAAATGTCATCGTTACGGTGCACATGATGTTAAGTCGGGATTGTTGAATGGCGTTACTGTTTCTGTATAAAATGCCAATGCGATAAACGTGAGGATCGGTTAAAGTTATTCTACTTGTATCATTCGATTCATCTTTGTCTGGTTTGTCCCATAATAGATGTAAGTTTTGTTGGTAACAATAATAGTTCCAGTAGAATGGCACCGAAGGCAATGATGAAAGGGCCGCCGCTGACGTCAAGCAGGTCATCGGAAGTGAAGTCCACCATAAAGATGTCGGTACCAGAACAACTGAAATGTTTCACCCGGCATTCAAACCAGATTGTATTCTTTTAGGTTGGACTGTAATATAGTATCTTTGACAGCGGCAAACACAAACCGGATGTTTTCCGTGTCTGAGTAGTGGTGGAAAACGAGAAAAAAAGAAATTAGTGAATCGTAGAATTTTGTGATAGTTTTGTTTGACTTAAATAAAATAAGACTGAACTCTTAAAGTTTTACATAATGTCGCTTTATTAGAAACAATTTCGTGAAAACAAAAATTAAGTTACCAAAAATTTGTTCTTTGAAATTAATCAAAGCATTAAGCACACAAACCTGCGCACGAAACATACGTTGTTGGTACTGTTTAAAACAGAGCTTAAAATTGTTAACGAAAACGACTTAAAACGAATTCGAGTTTATAACCAATTTCATTGGATTCGTTAAATGCAATAGTATAAGTGCATGTTTTATTAAGCTAAATTGAATTCTTTAAGTGCGGTTTGCATGATAGTATCTTTCACGGCACAGAACACTAATTTAATGTTTTCAGTGTCTGTTATCGGTATACATCGCACAGAGTTTACAGGACGAAGAAATAATCCAGAACGCAGGCAATCAACAGATAATAAATATAAAAAAGAGAAAATGTGTCAGTAATTTAAATAATAAACGAAAAAATCAGTACTGGCAAAGAATAACTAAATTAAAGACATTTTTTACTTGTGTCTGCTAATCTGTAAGAGTTCGAGCTTTGATCATATAAAATCGGAATGAAAGCTAAATGATTGGTTGCTAGCAATAAAACTTACCAGTCGCACATGTGAAATGGGAATAAATAATTTTCTCCGAGTCTGGATTTAAATCTACAAACATGCGAAGTATGAATTCTCTGGCAGCTATTGCATCTCTCTGTGGTCCTGTGATTATGGAAAAATATATATTTGTGCATTAGCGATACTAAAGCATTTTATAAGGTATGACACAATATACGGGAAATGGATAATAAATAGGCCACTAGCGGTTTAGCTTATACGATCATCTCCTTCACAACCACATAAAATAACTTTGTCGACGTATACATTACACTAGCGATAAAGAAATCTGTTCGCAAGGCCTTGCCTTGCCATTACTGAATTTACATTTAGCTTTTTTCTACTAATAATTGAGGATGAGTCCTTAACCTGTGGCACAAGTGAAATGTGAGTAACACATTCGATCCGGATCAGGGTTTTCACGGAGGTAAACTTTCAAAATAAACTCTCGCGCTTTAACATCGTCTAGTTTAGGACCTTCAAGACGTTAGTACATATCGAAAATAGGTTATATAGAGATTAGAAAATATAAGATAAAATATAGAAAAAATCCTCGTACACTCAATAACACCCCACGGCAACTTACCATCATATTCGGGGAAATAGTCGACCAAATGTGAATACATTATCTTTTCCTCGAGTAAATCTTTTTTGTTCAAAAACAGGATTACTGAAGAATGCTGGAACCATGGGTACGTAATAATCGTTTTAAATAATGCCTTCGACTCTTCCATTCGATTCTGTTCATAAAGATAAAGACAACATGATTAGCAAAAGCTCTTCTATATGGGAACTAGTACTTATTGAAATATTTACCTCATTTTCGGATTCAAACAGAATTTGATCGTACTCAGAAAGAGCAACTAAGAAGATGATCGATGTAACATTTTCAAAACAATGAATCCATTTCCTTCTTTCAGATCTTTGTCCCCCGACGTCCACCATTCTGTTGTTATAACCACAATTTAATTCATAAAAAGGTACCGTTAGAAAAATATTAGAAATTAAAATAGGGAAAAGTTTTGAACGTTGTGATACAGTGTTGTTCAAAAGATTAGTTTTCAATCGTATAAATTGATAGCCTACCTATTAAGCACACTACGTAAAAGTGCCCGCATGCAAACCCAATGATTTAAAAATATAGACATTTACGTACAGAAAACATGCGTTTTACATGCAACACTTAGTGAAAATAGTTTACTTTTCTTGGAAGTAGTAAAGAAAATACCAAAAATAGGTAACATAGCTTGTAATGTGTGTGTTGTATTGAAATGAGGCAGCTGAAGCTTTAATCTATCTTATCGTGTGCCCAGTAACATTACAATAACAGAAGATCGAAAGCAATTAAAATTAAGCACAGATATAAGGTGATTCACCAAACTTCCAGCAAAAGTTGAATACAAACTAACGCACTTCGATAGCCGTAGCTTGCAACATAATTTTAGTACAGCAGTTCCTATTAAAGTTACAAAAGATAAGTTTTTTGCTAAGAATGCTAGAATCAGAATATAAGCTTTTAAACAACTAAAGAAAATGGTTGAATATTAAAAAACGCAAAGAACGTATCGCTTGTAATGTATTGTTATTTACGAAAATAGTAATGTACATAAGTGAAAAATCAAATATATACACAATGAGAACAAACCAGCGAGAAAACGAACAATGAAGCAAGAAAACGAATTGAAATACACAACTTACATTATGACTATACTATAAGACAATGAAGAAAGCTTCGTCCAAACATGTAGACGACCTATATTACACTACGGCAGCGTGACGTTCGGTCGAATCTGAGTTCTTGTTTCTTCAGATTTTGGTCTACTGCTTTGAATTCGTCGTTGAAATTCGTCGACAGAAGGTTCAGGGTTTTCGTTTGCTGCTGAGTTGTTAAATATTCCAGCACAACGCCTCTTGCGAATTTCAGTTCTAGCCCTACGTATTATGCGTCCAACCCATCGCCACTTGCGCTCCCGAATATCTATTACTCTGGTAAAAACATGACGAACATTTGAGATCCAGAAATGTGACCACCAGACTCGAACTATAACTACCCAAACAAGAAGCCTCCACCGTGGAGACAGACCCTTGAACTAGTTGGATGCACTGAAGTTTAACTTAAACCGTTGGTAATTAACTGTTTTCAACTGTTCGCGGACTACACGAAATCGGACCCGAACCCATCGAAAGGAGGACGAGTGTTTGTCCGTTCGTCGACCATCCCCGTTTGACACCGAATCTTCCGCAACGGGCAATCGACGGCGGCCGCTTCGATCACAGAGTTGCCTTGCTCAGACGTATTAACGTGCCCTTCTCAAACCTTCCCAAGGCATTTACAATCGGGAGGTAAATATGTACTCGTACGAGTCCTCCACGATTATCACTAGCTGGGAGTATTGCTAAATAGTACTGTTTTCAGTACCTATTGAAGGCATGGGCGATTATTTATAAATTTGTTTCGTTAGCAAACTACACGATTTCAAATATGGAAAGGGACTATGCGAGCTAGCGTAGATTTTATGGTCGTTTTACAAATTCATCGCAACTTGGACGAACAGAAATAGCAAGTAGCGCTGTAAGCTTTTAAATAGATTTTTTAAAATCATACCTAAAAATGATGCTATCCAAATCGAATGGATACTCTAAAATACCCGTAGTCGGTGCCCTAGCTCTCAGAATATCTTGCTCGGTAGGGAGAAAATCTTCTTTTTCAATGCGCTCCATATCGCTTAAGTAACTAGATTTATAAAAGAAGGTATATCGAAATTAAAACGAGTATCCAATGTGTTTGCATAACGGTCAGTTAGTTCTGCTCTGCTACTGTATTCAGACAATGCAGACACTTTATTATGCAGGTCAAAACCGCCCGGTGGATGTAGTAGCCAGATAAACATACACTTCATTGCCACATTGTCAAGAGATGTTATTTTCGATATTACTGACATTGACTCACGATTAACTTTATGATTAAGTCGATTGCCGACTTATGTATTAAATCGAATGGTCTTTCGTACCGCTTCCATCTAAACCTGGTTCTGTGTTTGATCGCAGCATAAGGAACTGATTTTCAGGTTTATTGCTTAATTTGCGTGGTTGTTAATACACGGCATTTTCACAAGTCAATTTTATGTAACAAAAAAAAACCATTTGCCACAAAACAATTATTGGGATGATATATCATTACATGATTGATATATTGATATGTATCACCGATGATAAAAGATGGTACAAATTAATCAAATACTTTGATTGGAAGTAAAGAAAAAATGTCAATTGCAAAATTTGTTAGAAGCTATTTATAGTGGAAATGAAAAATATGAAAAATAGGTAACATATTCAATCAAATCGTGCTTTTTATGTTAGATTATAAAAGCTACATTGAAACCAAGTTAAAATGACACCCAAAAGCCATTCATGCATAGAACCAGTGGATGCTAAGTATATCGGCTGTGATTGCAGAAATTAAAGCAATGTTTTAAAATATTTCCTATGAGAAAAAGTATACCTAAACCGGATTTCTTCCAGATCGAAGGGATACTCGATTATTCCAGTCGTGGGAACACGCACTCTCAGAATGTCCTGCTCCGTTGGAAGATAGTTTGTTGCCGCGACACGATCGATCTCCATTAGATAACTAAGCGACAAGAGGATACATTACAAATCGATATAATTAAGCTAACGCTCAAAACACATAAATTATCCGGATCAAGTTGTTCCCAAAGTAATTGTTTGTCACTATAATGATTAAACTTTTGGGGTTAATTGATTGAATAACATATTGAAAAAGAGATAACATAATAAAATAAGTGAGGCTAACCCAGTAGTAATAACATACTATCTTTTCTTCTTTTCGTATTTTCTTAAGGTCATTGTTATGAAAAAAGCATTATAATGAACTGTTTTGTTCATTCAATCAATAAACACAGGGGAGGGAATGAAATTTCAAAATGCTGACACATTTGATGAACTCAATGCATCAGAACAGAACTAAGCCGGTATACTTAAAAAATTATCAATTCAACATACTATTTAGCGGAATCTGTTAGTTGATACTCTCTCCTTCGATCGTAACATTCTTGGATGCCAGCGTCGGCCCATAAGTCTTTGATTGCTTGAACGTACGGCGGTTCGAATGTGGTTACTGTTTCAAAGTCTACACTTCGAATCAATTCAGCGTGTTCCTAAAATGATAAGAACAGGCACTCAGTATCCGTAAATAAAATGTACAATTGCTTTGAAGTATTTCCTGGCCGAAACAAATTATCAAATACATACGATATTTGCTGGATCACTGTAGAGGATTTTCAACAGATCCATCGCTCGTATCATCGACTGCATTGCCATGAATATGTTTTGGTAGACTAGTTTTATGAAACCCCGCTTATCTTCGTCCGAATAGCCACTACCGTGGATAATACGCATCTGTTTGATGAATGTTGATTTACCCGATTCACCAGTACCTGTAACAGAATAACATAAGAACGGTTTTATTAAAAGTAACTTTTTTATCTGTTTTATATTATCAAGTTATGCTATTTTGTTTAAAACGATCCACCACGTGCATGCTCTACCATCGATTTAATAGAAATGAACAAGTATAACAAATCTAACTAACATTGCACCACTCGATTAGTCAGTTAGACTGATTGTTTTTATTTATTAGGTCTGCCAATTAATTCTTGCGGTTTTAATCGACATTTATGACCTAACTACAACCACAAAACTTATGACTACCTTAATGAAAGTATTGTCCGTCGTTAGCTACTACTTTCTTCTATCTTTTAGGTAATTCCTCGAGTCCGTGTCGATAGAACGAACTCCTCGTCTTTAAAAGCGATCCAATGAGAGACCCATTTTTCAATACTTTCATAAAAAGTAAACGTTACTCATGCAACGGAACAAATACTAGCCTGAAAGAGCAACATCTGGTGAATACGGCGGCGGGTGTTAATAGTTTCCATCCGACATTTTCGAGATAGGTTTTGAGATGTTTTGCGATATGGGGTCAAGCGTTGTCATTTTGAAAAACAAACCCATCATGTCTTTTATCCCATTCTGGTCGTTTTATGGCCAAAACTTTGCTTCAAAAGCATTAATTGTTGTCGATGGGATTGCGCAGTGAGTATTTAGCTTTCCAGGGCTTTTTGCGGTTAGGATTCTTGTAATAACTCCTCTTTTCATCACCAGTAACGATTCGGTACAAGAATCCCTTTTTTCTACCGAGCAAGCAGTACTGAAAAAGTGCTGCCCGCAAAAGCTTTCTATCAGGAACCAAACTCGACATTTTCAGAAGCTTAAATCAGGTGTTGCTTACACTTTATGACCAAAATAGTCTATACTGCGTTAGATTCGTAACGACAGTAGCTGTCAAACATATATTAAAAGGGGGGGGCTTTTAATTTTAAGGGTTTCGATAGATATGTTATATTCAGCGAATGTAATTCTGTCGAAAAAATGTTTTGGTTGTAATCGGTTAACTTCTCTGATATCAAACATTGAAACTATGACCAAACGAAAACACTTCATCGAAAACCATCTTAAGTATCATTTGGTGGAACAATTACTTTTTTGGATAATTTAAAAAGCCGAAACTCGAATTTTTAGTTTTTATTCGAGTGAGAAAACTTTTTCGCTATAAAAAAACTTGAACAATTCATTTTATAGGGTTAATAAGAAAGCCAAGTTTTCGGTCAAACATCGAACAAGAAATAAAATAAATAAAAATCGAAGTAAAAAGACGAAAACTACTTCCACAAAAAATCAATATATCACTAATTATTGACTTTAAAAATTAAAAACATCGCGGGAAAGTGATCCGTATACGAGCTATTATTACAGCATTACAGTGAGTTACAGCATTATTTCGAAGATTGCTAGTATTCAGAATAGTTGCTACATTCAATCGCCGTACCATCGATGATTTGGCGATTACAACTGTAACACTTACCCAGTAGCAACAACTTAAGTTCGCGCCTGGCATCCCGTTTGTCTCGTCGCAGCTGCCGCTCAATCTCCTGATTGATGCGCTTTTGCTCTTTGGCCTCCTCGGATAAGCAGCACTCCATTCTGAAAAGTTAGGTCGTACTCAACAGGCGGCTTCCGTTACTACAATAGTTGTGGGTCGAGAGAATGGCTTAGCTAACAACTCCGAAGATGTCGAATACCAGTAGCTTAGCTGTCGAAATGCTAGAAACCCGAGAACTTAGCAGCTGCAGCAGCTCTCAAAAAATCACGACGAAGGTGCCAACTCTTGTGCCGAAAAGCCCTTCCAGATCTCAGATTACGCGATAACGGCACCGACAACCAATAGTAGCAATTGTTATACACTGGCGATATCCATGTATACACTCTTCTTCATATGATGTGGCCGACTGAGATCACTTTGCTCTCTTTTCTTTATTTTACAGCAGTAGGGCAGCACACTAATCGTCCGTGACACGTGCTAGGATGACATTCGACACACCTTGCACTTAGTTTGCTTCTATTTTTTCGTTCCTTACTGCACTAACTCAATTATCACATAGCCGTAATCCACCTTACAGTGCGCATGGAGAGCATACGCGCACTTGCCTTCTGTTCGACACTGTAACTGTACTCGTCAAATGTTGTGGACTCGAAGACACAGGGCAATCTCTTGATGTAACTAAACCGTGATTTGGTTCGCTAGTAGCTGGTGCGTTGTTGGTTGTGTCCTTTTATGCCTAAAGGTGCCATTCAGTTCACTTAAACACACACGTCGCTTGCTGCAGTTTCAACTAATCTTCCGATTGCTTTTGACAAACGAATTCAAAATTGGACCAAACTTCACACTAAGCGCATTCCGCAACGCAGCAACAAACAAAATAAACAGATAAAAAAGACCTGACATAAAAATTAACAAAAACAATTAAAAAAACGGAATATTTTATTAAATTGGAATGATGAAATAACTCATTTCATTGTAAAAAGAAATGAAAGCAACGAAAGACAGATTGTTAAAATTGATCGAACTACAACAAGAAAGATCAATCAACCAAACGGGCGAATATTAATAAACAAAACAAAGATTCGGGAAGAACGTTGTTGCTTTCGGTCTGATGTTCTGTTCATATACCAAACGAAGGAGGTAGATGTGACCCAATCCGGATGATCTACTGGCAACGAAATGTTTGATGGTTTTTTTCTTTTTCTACTCTTTCCAACTTAACACCATCTTTCGGAATATTATTTCCGCTACGGTCTCCAATGAAACGGCGTTGTTGAGCGGCGATGACCAGATCTACTGCTGGCAGCAAATTGCAGGCACTGTTGAACGTACGATCGATCGTGCAACAAGTATTTTCAGTCACTGCACTGCTGCCACAACAAAAACACACTGCTCTGCTATGTGGTACCACGTTTTACTTTGCTTATTGTTGTCGCCGATGCACTTGACTTTGGATGCACACACTTTCTTCTGCGAATGCTCATTCACACAAGATTCTATTGCGTTTGCGTTGTCGTAATACTTTTCATTCGCACATTACACATTCAGTACGACGAAATGTGTAATTGGTATTCACTGGCAAACAAACTATACCGCAATCGTCTTGGTGACTATAAAATAAAAATAAAAAAGAAATGTTTTACAGTACTTTCTTTAAAAAATCCACTTTTAAACAAAATTTAGTAGCAAATAGTAGAATGATACATCCTTTTTCTCCCATTTTAGCTTCTGACTTAGACACTACCGATACGATGGTCTTACCGCTCACTTATTTTGAAATGGTACTTTATAAATTTTCATTGCTTGCCTTAAAAGGTGTTCTGTTGGACTGTTTCAACATGAAACGTTGAATATAAGACAGAGTTCAAAATAAAAGTATCTAACCTCGATTCGGAACACTTAACTAACAGAACACGACTCGGCCAAACCACTGGGCAAGAACTAAAAGCCGTAGCGATGCGCTCTGTGTTTTTATAGGCTTCTTCAGTAAATTGAAAGCAATCGATAGGCATTGGCATTATAAAGAACTCCTGCGTTAAATATATGGTTTTCCCTTGTGGTGTCTCGTGCAATGCGGTTGTCCTAACCGCCTTGCCACGAACTCATACCATATCACCAGGACCAACCAATCAGCAACACAGAGTGTCAATAGTGTTGGGACGGGACAGCTTGATCGTCGCCAAACGTCACCATGACCCTAACGAATGTTTTGCGGTCTTTATTTTGCAACATTCATTTTATAATTCGTCATCCATCAGCTGGTTCTAGCGAGCTAATTCATTCAGTTATTACAAGTTTTCGGTCTACTTGATCTACTTCGAAAAGGAAAATCGTCTGTGTCCGAATACTTTTGACCAGGAGTGTATGTTCTCGTAAAGGATGGGTCATCATCACAGGAAGAAGAAACAGGTTTAAAACACAATACACATTTGAAGGCCTTACTTAGTGGGTCTTCTTTCGATTACTTAACGTATTCGTGAAATTGATTTTTATGTCACACACGTGAATCGCGATGTTGCCTGTTCTGTTTACCCAGAAGGACAGAAACTTACTTTCGCTTACCATCCACAGGGCCGATTTCTTCCTTTGCATAGGAACAACACGCTGTAAGTTCCCTTATCACTTAATTTAATTACACTCGCTCCTTTACAACGGGACCTCGCATAACGAGCATAATCTGTCACACAACCATAGACGTGTGCAACACATGTTTATGTCCTTCTCGTAATTGTGGCATTAATTCAATCGGAATGAAAAGGTTTCTCAAGACAATAGATGAATAATTTACAATAATTGATTGCCGAGTTCGAAATGTAAGGTGCCACATATAAAGACTATTAGAGATTTGTTGGTATAAGATAAATAGACAATTAAAGCCTACGAGATAAAATAACTTTAAAGAGGGATAAGATTTAAAATCGATAACTGTGCATCGGCGGTTTCCGTGCGGAATATACAAACTACAATGCTTTGGAGTCTATTCGAAGTACACGTCCCGAAAGTTAGAATCTTCCGATAATCAAAAATGTCAAATTTTCAGCTTCTTCCATCAAGGGAGTGGGCATTATTGTTCACCATTAACACTCACAGTGAATCCTGTAATGTAACACACTGGTGTGCAGCAGGTTCTTAAAAACCATGATTCTTGAAACACAAAATTTTCAAAAATTTAAATATTCTTCGCTCTTCTCTTTTATATCCTGGACCAGTTAACGTCCAGCAAAAACATTATTTTCACCATACCAAATATGCGAAACTAATCGTGCTAAAGACGTCGGTGTGCTTTACTTTTCTCGGTTTTCGCCCAAAGAGGATAATTTCTAGTAACTTACACCGAAGAATTACAATAATCACGAAACACGTCACGTCAGTACGAAGCGTTTATAATCGTGCTACTCTTCATTTGTGTAAAACTTTGTCCTTAATTATGTTTTGATTGAAAATACTCACGCTGGGAATAGTGGTAGTAAAACCATTCTCCAAAATAATCTCTGCAGCAGAAAACGAAAAGTGAGTGTTACTGAAATCGACCATATATCTTATTGCCGATACTAGTCTTTAACCATTGGAGACCGGGGAAAGAAGACTTTGCGCAAGGTGAGTCCGGTAAGCGTGTAAATTTTCTACGCAAGCGCCAGCAAGCGATGTGCAAACCCGGTGTGGCCAAGAAGTAGAGAAGCTTTGTGGCGAAGACCAAAATTGAACGAAAAGTTCAACGAATTAGATTGACGAATTTGGGAATGTTGCCTGTGTTGTGCAAAGTGAAAGTCAAGGGTTAGAACGTAGCATGTACTAAGCATATTTAAAACGCTCGCTATACTTGCACTTGCATTTTCCTCCAATTTCTATTAATAATAACTGATCCAAGCCATTCAACTGGGCTTTACACGCTGTAAAGGCTGATATGTGATGGCGCCGATTTGTTTGGAAAACTGCTATATTTTCCCCATTCTCCATATTCTTTGAATAGCGAAAGATGCTGAAGAGGATTTTCTCGGAAGGCTCGTGGATTTAATTTTCTCTTTCCATTGTAACTTGTGCTGCTCAGTGTTAGCCATTCGCTTCGTTGAACCGATGAGCTGCTGATCCTGTGGAATTCTGCTCTTCATTCACTTCTTTCTCTCACTATTTCTCTCTCTGCTTCCTATTTTCAGTGTTCCAAACCGTCTCGGTATGAGATATGCGCGTTTTACATCATTGATTTATTTTATCGGGCGAGGCAGATTTTCCATGTTATTCATATTTTCCCGCAGGAAGTTTCTCCGAAGAGAAACTTTCTCTCATGCTCTATCTCTCTGCTCTTTTGTCTTTGGTTTATTGTGAAACTCTCGTATACACAGTACCTTTCAGCAAAAATAAAATAATTTCATACTTCTAGAGACGATTCACTGTTCAATAGTAAAGTGTCCCAAATTATAAATGCTCTTGAAACTTCTACAAACATTTACAGTATTTCCACAATTTTCCGCACACTTTAACAGGCAGTTTTGCTCCGTATTCCGTTCTACCAGGAGTAATTCAGCGCACTCTCTCTCTCTCACTTCGTTCTCGCGGTAGAGTATCTACAGTACAAGCTATTCACAAGAAATTCATTTCTCGCAATTTGCGTTCGCCAATATTGGGCCGAATTCACACTTGAAACACACGATAAATTCGCCACCAAATCATTTCGAACGAAGCCGCATGTGGCCAAGATGTACAATATAGGCGGATGCACTTGTAAAACCACGAACATTTTATCCGGTTTTTGCTATTGTGCAGGGCATTGCGGAGGACGATAGATTTTGCTCGCGCAGTCACCACCGGTTCACTAGCGCTCATTTACACCTCACTTTCCAAGCTGAGATCCGAGAAAATGACAACCTGATCCCATCGACCTCTACTACATCTTTACGACATTCACACACAAAAGAGCAGTTGTAAGTGCCTATGGCTGCTAAATCCGCTGCGAGACCATGAATATTTTACATTCTTACATTTGACTCTGCATTGCTCACTGTGCGTTTTTATTCGCATTCACCACATACCGAGCGCAGAGCCGTGCAAAGTATCGCCTCTTACAAGCTTACGAATGACTGCATATCACGCAGCAACTAGCGACTTCATGTTCTCCAGCGGGTCTGCGGTAATCAGCGTTTAGTTTCCACCTTTACTCCGAAACTGCCCGAATCACGTTTTGATGCAAAGAAACGATTCCTTTATGCAGCGCAAAATCATAGATGACAAAAGGGTGTAGACACATCGTACGGTTTGCGTCGCGAAAAAGTGCTGAAAAATACTTCACCACCATTCACACACGGCACACACACAAACGCACGCAAACACTCATATGCGCATACAGAGCACAAAAGTTGCGGATGGATTTTAGGATATGCCAGCTTTAGAGATAACCGAAACGGAAACACGGATTATGGAGCTGCCTTTTCAACACAATTTACTGATCCGCGGAACACAGTTTCGGGTTTTACCGATTCTGCACTACGCTGTCTTCGTTGTCGTCTGCGGTCTGCGGTTCTTCGTTGCCCGTTTCACCAGCTTCCGACGACAAACGTGGAACTGTACACTAGGTAGGAGTCAAGATTTACCCAGTGGAAATGCATGACCAAACCGATAACGATTCTTTTATTCGGAAAAGAAAACACTTTTATTCACTGCTCTTACTTCTGCGGCTGTATTTCTCCGGTTCTTTTCAAGCTCTCTCGCTTCCTTTCCTTTCCTCTCTTCCTGAACCGTGATGATCTTTTCGCTCTCGAGTCGCTCGAAAAAAAACATATTTCTTCACTCTCCGGAGCAAGAAAATGCCGTAAGAAATGACAACCATCATTCGAGCAGTTTGACAACTAAACACCAATCAATTGTGCTCGAAACATGGTTCTTGCGATTGGCAATTATTTTTATAAAATAACTTACTTTAGCTTTGAAGATGCTTGGGTATGTGTGTATGGCACATATAAATCGTGCTTTAATAACTTATCCATTGCAGCGCAGTTCGCTGAACGTAAATATAAACACTGATATACAATGTTCTTAACGACCGTGGAACGAATAGCTGTTCTAAGATTTTAGGAAACGGGCAGGGTTGCCTTTTTTTAAATTTTGCGATGCGAGAAACAACCTGTTTCTTCCCTCCCACCCCGGCAGGAGGGCAGGAACGCGATGTGTAATCGCCCTTTATTTAATTTTTATACATTCATACATATATACATTTAGCACGTATTTACAAGTAATTTAACGAATAATCACATTCACAAGCCGCGGATGTAGACGTATAGACGGTTTCAGATCCGCTACAACGAGCTGTCAGAGCTGTTCACCAACTGATAGTTCGCAGTTTGTTTTGATCGTGAAGTTTCCGTTGGTGGTAAGTATATGTTAAAAAGCGTTGATTTTTATGTAATTTCGTGTTATTTTTAAGTTTACAGTTCGCCGAATGATTGACGAATGCCTCGCCGGAAGAATCTGGTAAGTATTGCAAGTGTTGTTGGCGATCAGAGTGATCAAAGATCGCTCGTCATGTTCGCGCAGAGTGGCGTAGTTTTTCGATTTTAATCTGTTTCTTTTGCTTGTTGCAGCTGCCGAAGTCGTTTCTACACAGCTTGATAAGTATCATAAACCGATCGCTTGATCAATTGGAAAGAATGTTGATACTTTATTTCACTTTCAGGTGATACTGAATATTGTAATGAATATTTAGATCCGAAACGAGGGGTATGAAAGGGTAGGGTGCTGGATGAAGAGGGTTTTTTTTTCTTTTGAATTATAGAGGTGTTTATCTGCAATAGCTTAAAATTTGCCTCTTGGATGAAGAGAGTTCATGACACGTTCTTTATAACGAAGCGTTGCAGCGCGGGGCAAGGTCACGCTTCCGCATAATTTCCAACACAGAAGCTAATACAGAAGGTTATGCACGACAGATTTTGCCCGTTTCAACTGTGTATTTAAGACTTAAGCTCCACAAAATTACAGCGCGCGTGTTTGACACATTGAATAAGTTTTTGATCCTTAGACAGCGTTGACTTTCTCGGTGATGTTATACTGAAGTGCGTTTATATTGAATGCTTTCTGTTCTTGTGGAAAACAGAGACCGGGAACACACAGTCAAAGCTTCCAAAATCTAGTTAGTTGGGCGGTCAGAAAATACAAAACAGAGACAATGTTTTTTCAGAGAAAGAGTTGAAAGAGTGCAAAAGTGTTTCGTTCGGCCTTTTTCCTATAGTGGTGTAAGCTTTTTTTGTTTTGTTGTGGCTTTACCTCGGTGTTCTCAGTGTATGTTGCGCTGCTACTATGTTTTTTACTCATTCTCGCCCTACTAGTGTGGTTTTCTGTTGCCTTCTTGCAAACCATAGATTGCGTGAATACCTGCAAATTGTTCCATGTTTACTTCGCATTTTCTCGGCAACGATGTGGAGGGTGATTACTTAATTGGTGTGGCGATGTAGATGTTTTGGTAGAGGTGTGCGTGGACGTGTAAATTATTGACAAAGTTTTGTTCCGCCTTGACATAATATTTAAAAAAGCTAATTAACTCTAGCATTGGGAAGCAAAACAGAAGGAATCATTTAAGAAAGTCTGCTTGTGCAGCGTATCGGAAGTTGTGTAGTGAAAATGAGTGATTGTACACATACACACACACGTACTCATTTGGGCCAAACACTGCCACCTGCTCCGAAGATATCAATAGACTCAATCAGCTAGTGTTGAATGTTATTATTTAGCAGCAACGACGAGCAAAGAATGTTTATTTGACGTTAAGGCTTGGGCTTCAAAAGAAGCAACGGGCTTCGAGAACCCATGATCACCTGACCGACAGGCGGGAACACAAGTCCAGCATCAATTACGAAAATAAGTGGAGTGGTTGTTTGGTGACCTCCCGATGTCCCACTGTGTTCCATGCGGATCCGACCCCAAGGTTGTTTAGTGCAGTTAGGTTAGTGACAAAACCAAACACTTCTGAAAATTTTAGCACGGTTATAAAGTTTGGGTATTTGTTGGCGCGAACGCGTTGCTTTCTTAAGTGCTAAGAATTGGAGAAGATCGAAAGTGCCGGATCCTCCCCCCTTCGGTTTGGCTGATGTGGTTTCAACGTGTGTGCGTGTGTGTCCTTTAGCAACGTGGACTAATTTGAAGGACATACAATGTTCAGGAATCATTAATTGTTCAAAAATGCAATTACGTAGCACAAAGCCGTTAGATCATGCAAGGGTCAAATAGTAGCAAATACAGGGTGAAAAAGTTATAAAAAAGGTGTATAAAGTACACAAGTGAAAATATTCATGATATTGAATTTGCCTTCTATTGTTCTATATGTTGTAATTCTCATCCATCGATAACAATCCGATGATCGTTTTAGGAAGTGTGTGATTGACAGTTAATGCAGGTTTGAAAACCGTGCATGATTTGAGTGAATTCTATTCTATTGGCGAAAAAAACAAAATTGAAAATTCAAGTCTCTAAGCTTAATAATGGCCGAGAATAAAGGAATGCTGCTCGCGAAGTCTGTCCAGAAGCATGCTGGGAGAGCAAAGGAGAAGGTAAGTGTACCTTGTCTCTGAGACATGCGTGAAAATCATTTAAACAGAGTAATTATTCACTTTCGAGCATAACCATACAATTAAAAGCGTGTAATTTGAAACCGGGGTAGCTTGGGGGCATAAATATTCGTAGTTTCATTGGTACTCTTATAACGGATCGCTTTTGGGAAGGACGGTATGAGCATCCAATCATAGCACCAGCTAGTGCAACAGGCCGGGCTGGGCTACAGGCGGTTAGCAGGATTATTGGGTTTGTTGCTTCTATATTAAGGTTGCCGCTTAGATTCCACTTAGGGTTTGCTCACAAAACCCGAACAGATTTGCTACTGGTAAAGAGATCTGATGTTTTCTTAGAGCAGTGTGTAGGGCTGATCGACAGTGGACATCCGAAAATAGAACAGCTCGTTGTGACGTTTGGGGATTGGATGTTGTGACTCGTGCACGACCGTGACAATGTTACTTCAGCTTTACTTTCTAGTAAATCTCAGCCTAAAGAAACACTACAATCTTCTTTTAGTTGTTAACGTTGTTTCCAAAAATTACTGTTCGCAGCTCTTTTTCTTGGTCGTTCCGGGTGTGTTCTCCTTAGCATCAACTCAAAATCGAATCATATTGAATTGAACAAACGTAGCACACAAAGTCAAGTCAAAGTCGAAAGATGAACTTGTTTGAATTGACGAAAAAACCTAAATTTGCATGTTTGAGACTATTTGAAAGCGATTTAACGTGGTGGTATCGGTTGGGATTCACACTGCCAACGGGTTACGAGTACATTCCCTTTCTTGATATCCTTTGGCAAATTAAGCTTTCCAATCACATAGTATCTTCCGTTGATAGAGCAGTCGGTAATGCTCGTCTGCTCGTCGTTGTCACGCAGCTAGCCACGGATTTCGAATCCCGAGACCGGTTGTCACGCAGCTGGCAATGGGTTCCATTCCCGATACCGGCGTGACACGGGGTTTGGCGCGAGGCCAAAAATTCCGCCCTCAAAACACATACTGTTGTAGAAAGCACCAGAAATTAATATTGTCTTTGGTGCAGGCCAAGACCGCTCAGCGGTTGTAGCAGGATAAGAAAAAGAATCGTATAACATAGAATATCCTGGAATAAACTTTGTTTTCTTGAACATTTTTTCGATGAAATTGAAAATTTTCAACTGAAAATCTTCTTCTTTTATTTAAAAAAGGCTTACTACTTTCAAAAAAAATCCTACGTCAATTCGCTGATCGAATAATTACATCGAATAGATGGAATATTTCGAACAGTCTCAGTAGCATTCACATACAGATGTCACTACGGCTGAATTGATGTGAAAATTGATAAAAAATGTTACTAATGCATGTTACTCTTAAAATGTTACTTAGTATGCATTGTGAACCCCGCGAAAGATTAATTTACACATTTACTTAATTTAAAGAATTGCTTATTTAGCGATGTACAATTATGGTCTCTCCTAGTCCTCGTTTAAGTTTACGTGCCAACTTGCAACTTAACGCAACCACAGTGCACAAACCTGGAAATTGTTAAATGTTTGTTTGTTAAAATGTCCATATTTGTTAAAATGTCCAACCAAACTAGTTACCTCGTAACATAGTGCCTTATATTGTTTGAGTTCATTAATCGCATTATCAATAGTCTACCAATGACGCCTGTCCAAGCAACACACATCCTAAATATGCATTAGCTGATTATGCTACACTGTGGACTGTTGTTACACGGTTGGAAAATCGATGTTTCTTAATTCATTCACTAATCATTGTAAGAACATGAGCTAAATAGTCTAATACAATGACTCTATTCGATATCAGAAGCAACTAATATTAGCATGTCGTGTCATAAGGTTGAGTTCGATTGCAAATTCGTGAATCAAGGTCAAGCCGGAAAAGAGTTCGTACGAAAACATCAAATTTCGTTTCATTTCCCACCGTAACAATGCAAACAGAGACAAAGCCACAAACGACATGCTTCAAAATATGTGGCAACTCTTTAAATTTTGTAATAATTTATACCTTGCGAAAAAAATCTGATATGAAGAATGTATTGTTTACACACCGGATATTTTGTTACATTATATTTATATGGCAAAGTGTGGTAGAATAGCGTAACACCAATTGAACTAACATTTATCGCATTGAAGCCAATTCGATCTCTAAAGTGATCGGAAAAATTAGTTCTAATATATCATATCTGCAGAAAACAGTACCACGAATGTGGTCACATTCAAACCAGGCTCAGTCGTTGCTCCGTTGTTCCAATGGACCGGCAGACCTGAAGAAAACATAGTCAACCAGGCAATCTAACATCATGTCCACGAGTCTAGCCTTCAGTAAAAACCTGCATTTGCCGAGAAAGCGTCGAGCACCTTACGCAGGTCGAAAATACGACCCACATGAGCTTGCCAGCCGTAGTATATCCCGGGGTAAACGTCGAACGTTAGAGTAGTCGTGTGTTATGTAAAATCGCCGTTGTGCCGTTCGTATTGGTGGTTACGTTCTCGTGACCGCCGTGACTTTTCGTTGAAACCTTGGAGTTGTCAGCTTCGCGTAGATCACTAGACATTGCCCCTACACACGTTGTAATCCAGTCTCGCCGCCGATGTACGTAGCTGGCGGAAAAGCGTAAACTCGGTGACGTGGTGCTCTTCGATGTGAATCAAAGAGACACATGTTGCTCATGGGTTGTGGTTTGCCGGTTGTTGCTATCTGTTTTATACTTTTCGACCTTAAACCTTCATCCTGTACTCGGAAAGTTGTACAACATTGATCATCAACTCTGGATGTGAATGCGGTCCAAAAGGCACGCTGAGTTTGATTATTTTTATTTCGATGTGTGGATGTTCTTGCATGGTTTGATTATTTATGTTTCGATTTTTAAATTTAGCCAAAACCATCATGGTTTCGCTCAGAGAAGTTTCGCTGGCTGCCAAACACACAACTCTTTGCAGCACCGTCAGCCATTACACTGGACGTGCATGTGGCTCCCAATTTTCACTTAGACGAGCACTGATTTGAAGAACAAGTCGTCGTATAGTGCCATTTGAACGAGATGAAGAAAAATCTGAAAAATTTATTTTTTGCTAAAAATAGATCTCACAAACAGAAAAAAAACGACAGCAACCAGGAGATCGTCGCGTAAGATCGTCGCACATGGCACAAAACAGCGTGGTTCCCGAGTCTTTAATCGAGTTTAAAATAATAAGTAAATGCAAAAAGAGCGTTCCCAGCCAAACTCTGTGTGTGCGTGTGTAAATTGCAGTTCTAATTTTGGACGAATGTCCCTTTGGCCGGCCACGTTTGGGGGCTTGCGTTTGCCGGTTTTTCCTCTACATTTTTATTTTAAAATATTTCTTTCGCCCAAATTATACGTTCATATCGGCCTCTCATATATCGTACGTGTGGTGTGTTGCTCCCGAGCATCTTCGATGAATTGTGTGCGTTTGCGTTAGGGGCTGAACCTGCGCCGGGTTTGGGGTAGCTGCGCACGATTGCGTGAATGAAACCCCGGCAGTAATGGCTTTTGATGTTGAGCGATGGCGGCGAGCACGAATGTCACCTCAACATGGGCGTTAGAATGTATTTTTATCTGCTCAACTACCCGCATGTGTGTACTTGATTGTAAGACTCCGTCCTATGGCACGGCAGAGAGATTCTTTTCGCTGTTCCCTGAGTAAGAAGGCCGTCTCAGAAGAAGGGCGCTCAGAAGTAGGTAGAAGTTGACAGCTACTTATTCTTGTGGATACGGACTTCCAATTGTTAGATTAGGATACTATTCATATTGATTCAACCAAGTGCCAACATTCAGACCACCACCTGATGCTCTCAGACCACCACATGCTTTAAAATCGACAAGAAGTCCGTTCCGATCAGGTTATGCAAAGTAGAAGGATGCTAGACGATCAAATTAGCACTCTTCTCCCTTGAACCGAATGATTAACATGTTCAGCATGAGCGGTCGATCTCACTTTTCACACTTGTGCCGTAACCTAGTCTTGAAAATGGTTCAAGCAGGGCACATTCCGTATGGACCAAGGATGCTACAGCTTTACAGAACCGGGTAACGGTCCGTTTGTTCGGCATTATTTGTAGCTGGATCGGAATATGCGAAATGTATTTAGTTGTTTACCAGGAAGCAAACAGTGTCTGTAGAGAATTCAAGGTGTAATAGTAATCGAAATCGTCCCGCGGTTACTGCTTCGCCATAAATGGCGATTCTGGAACCAAACGCTCGAACCACTATTGTTGTCCACCGCGTTTCAGTTAAGGTACAGGTTTTGCTCAAGCCATCCATATATTGTCTTAGCGTGGGACTCTGAAGAACTGCCATTTAGAATTCTGGTTTAGCTTAAAAGTCCTGCTGTAACCAAATATAGAGGGTGTCAGCTTAATGCGTGTGGAACCAAACGCTCGGATGACGTAATGGCGTAGAGGACGGATACAATATAGGCTCATTCTGCATGACCACAGATGTAGATGCAGGTATTGTACAAGTAGTCGGCAGTGTATCCATGTCCAAGCTCACGTTTACATTACGTTCGGGAACGTTGATTAAGCAACTTTTAAACAAGCTGTTCCGTGGCGTGTATTTGTTATCTCAATCGTAACATGCTGTAGACAAATTCGCTGTTTTAGGTTGCTTCATGGTAAACACGCTGACGGAAATAGTACTCGATAAGAAAACCAGACTGTCATGTTCCAGCTCGTCAAAGATACGCATTCGTCCAAACGACACTGTGTCGAAGAATCCGAAGCTGATTGCAGGTATAACGATTTTAAACAGCTTATCAGAGAAGCTGTATCGATAGTACAAACACCGCCCAGATCTATGCTGGCATAACGATTCCGACACAATTCGGCCCCGTTGTAAAGTGCCATCTAGTGTCACCTGACGTCATCCGGGCATGGTCCCGCATTTGTGTGAGTGTGTCCGGTGTTTGTGCGAGACTTTAGAAGCGGGCTTGAGCTCGCAGATAGTAGTTTGCAAATCACGAACAGATAATTATCACTTGTTTCATATCTGTGTAGCCTGTATGATAAGGTTCGTTTTGCGCTAAGCCTTAGATGCTTTTTAACTGCTTTTCTCCCCCGTGTCGCATGCCACCAATGTGGTTGTAAAAACGTGACCGAAAAGATCGTACCTTTGGTAATTATTTTCATGAGTAAACAACTTGAAGTCTAAATAGACATAGTTTAATCATCGCTCAATTTGCGACAAATCAGACATGATCTCAAATCCAACTTTTGTAACTTGTGGTGACACACACCTTAATGCTTCATCTGTTTTAGTGCTAGTACTGCATTTAAATATGAGGTATATACATCACCATACAAATGCACTGCACGACCAGCATTCGGTCAGTTTCAGTTTCTGGTCCAAAGGCCCCAAGCTTAAAACGATATAAATTGCAAGCGAATTGTGCTGCTTCTGCTGAGACGTTGCTACGGCTTCGATCTACGGAACTATCGCACCGCACTGCGCATATACCGTTAAATAAATATCATCTGAATACTTTTAACTCTCGATGCTAACTTTTCTGTGTGTCTGGCTTATACTGGCAACCTTGTCACCTAGCACTAATCACGATAACGATTTTACATCATTATCACAGTATTCTACCATTATATTGTATACCTGAACCATGGGATGGTGATGAAGTAACGAGTACCAACATGTTTTGTCTCTAACTCAGTTTAAACATATCAGACACGATTCCGCGTATTGCCGAATATGCATATGTTCCGGTGTTATATTCGCGAACTTATCAAATGTTATAAAAAACAGATTCCAAATTGCGTGATCGCCGGTTTGCCAACCTTGAGAAAACTGGTTCGTTGGGGTTGATCGTTTGTAGAAACGCAAAGCATCCAGCTAACGACTGAAGCGTTCTAAGCAGATTGCCGAATACACTTCCAGTATTGGGCTTTCTATTAGATTTTACCGGTTTATGATGCTTGTGTTCAAAGACTGCCTTTTTTACATGCTACAGGGTGTTAATCTAAATGATATTGGTGAAATGATATTGTTTTCATAAAATATTATTGCCTAATGTTTTAAGGTATAACTGTAAAATGTTTTGTGTAAACATTGGAAATAGATAGATTGGGAAGGCATGTCTGTCTTATTTTCATCTTTGCATACATGCTGATAAATGTATTGGATCATCTCAAATATTCTGACTATTGTCAGTGTTTTATTACGTTTGAATGGATAAACTTTTCAGTCAGGTTTATATTGAAACTTGGTTATAAACGTATTGAACAATTTTGATAAAATGAATCTATATTGTGTTGCGGGGGTTTGAGACCTGCAACACATTCAATCAGTCGTACTCTTCAATTGTGTAAACTCCGATATTTCTTTAAATTTTGCTTGGAATGTGCCTTTTTTGCCCTACTGCGTGACGTCTGTTTGTAGCCCAGCAACAAGCAGTCAGATGGTGGGCTTTTTCATGGCGCGAGTCTTATTTATGTGAAGGTCGCGCTTGCAGTTCCGTTCATTTGCCTTCGCTTCAAAGACACTTGAACTCGAGTCTGCAGGTTCTCCCACGTCCTAAATTAAACGACTAAGCTTATAGTTGTTTGTTTTTTTCTCTCTCTGTGAGAACTCCCACCCAGATCAGCAGATAGCATTTTCGTAATTCTTCCGTTTGTATGTGTGTTTGGGTTTCGGAAAGGAATTCCACATGCACTTGTGATCATCGCACTGGTGGTCGTGCGTTCACAACACGCTGTTGCTGGCTTCAAATATCGCTTTTCGAAGCTTTCACATTTTGTGTCACCTATATAACATTTTCAGAAAAAAATAAAAAGGAACTGGGTCATCCAAAACGAGAGTGGCAGACAGGGGATTTGTTGGCTTCGTGCAACTCGTGAAAACAAAATTCGACCAGCACGATAGCTTCCAGGACATGCATGTGTTGGAGTGTATTGCACTTACTATTTGTGTACCGACTGAAACTGTACAACATTCAACAATATTTCACATAGACAACATATGGAGGACATTGCTGAAGTATGATGAAAAAGACCGAAGTATGAAAAACACCAAAAGACTCATCGATACACTTTTAGCTACTGTTGATCACTTCCATTCGAACTAGCTGCGAGTTCCAAACATCTTATAGTTCAGGATGCCGGTGACGGAGATTGTCCATGCGTGTGCCAAACACTAACCCACAACAAACTCCTCGACAACTTTCACTTAGACTGTGGGTCCCCGCACTAACGGTTTCACTTAGTTCATGTCACGAACAGGAAAGCTAGCATCTTTTCTCTTAATTTCGCTTCTTTTGTAACGGGATGTTACAAATCGTGGCACGTTTCGTTGCTTTACAATTGGTCAAGTGTTTACAACTTTAAGGCAAAGATGAAAACACTAATATTGTCTATGCTCAAAAGACGGGCCAAAATTATTGGGAATTATTACGCTTTGTCCATGTTCTGAACCGATAATATAGGTGATCCTAGCACCTTGTGTCGTCGTCGGTATGAACGAAAATATAAAGTACGTCAGGCACATACGTTGCTTCGTACATTCTGCTAACTATATGCTAAGCGTCCTGTCACGAAGGCACATTAGTAAAAGCCTCGGAATACGCTGGCCACCAACGGACATAAGGAAGAGGATGAGCATTGACTTTCATCCCATTTTAGCATCTAATTTCTCTCCCGAACCACACACCAATTGGCTTTCTCCATAAAAATGTTGACACCGGCCGGTGCGATCGCCGAAAGCGAAAATCGAAACCTGTTTTCCAACTTAACTTGAGCTTTGCGGCGAACTCCGTGGGCCAAAGGGTTCCTCTCACCTCACTGCTGGTTCTGGTGTTTATCTTCGATCAACGCTTCTCAACATGCTGAAATGGCAGTTTGAGACAACATTTCAACAGAATCTTTCAAAACACCCCAAACTGTGCAACGATGTTAAGATCGTTGTGCATCTGAACAGGTGTCCGTCCCAATCACTGCTCCGGGTTGTACATTTCATTGGTAGGCTCTACGGTGCCCCACAGCATCATCGATGCTCATGATGGGGTGAATCGTGGCACTTTCTCTTCGGTGCGTACCTGTTCGCGTTTATATGGCGCACACCAGATGAATCTGGTTGTTATCAACGGCATTGGTTTGTTTTTTTCAATCATTGCGTGTTAGATTTAAAAAAAAACCAATGCGATTTCTAACACTCTGAATCCTCTCATTTAAGAATGCCCAGGATGTTGCTGTAGTTTTACTCCACGCACAGGGTTGGTCACACTACTTGTTTTTGTAGTACATATGGATGCCTGGGCGGTTGAACTGTTCGTCCCACCTAGTTTCGTTGCCCGTGTGCGTTTTTAGCAGCCGGTTCGTCTATGGAGAAACCAGATATACTCAGGGGGTCAAAAGTTTTCGCTCAGTATGGAGGTTTCAATTTCAAACCTGACTGTTTGGATTGTGAGAAAAACTGTGCTGGACACTTTCAGATCCAGTAAACAACTTCAAGGAATGGTCGTCTTTGGTATCAACGTTACGGAACCATGTAATAAATACTGACTGAATAAAAAAATAAGAAAACATGTGAACAAAAAACCCAAAACCGCACAATTATCATATTCGCATTATGGTGGTTATATTTTTTACGATGTCATTTGTCAACTACATTTCACATTACATTGTGTTTTGTGGTCTTCTTCTTCTAATTCAACATGTTTTTTGAAATTTTCTTTGAGTTTATCAATGAAAAGCCGCTCTACTTACATTTTCTAGTTAAAATATTGGTCAAAATACTTCGGACCCACTCGTACAATACTCTAAACTATTTTAATGGTACAATTCGTGACATCTTGAGAGAAAACATGAGGGGCCAAACATATTTCTCATAGAAAACATTGTAGTATTTATTTATTAACATATCATTTATTTTTTCTCCATGTATAAAATGCAGCTTCTTCAAAACCTCGGTAAAGTCGATCGAACAGCTGATGAAATTTTCGACGAGCATTTAACAAATTTCAACCGACAACATACCTGCGCTACACGACTGCAGAAAGAATTCAGCAACTACATTAGATGCATTCGAGGTTCGTACCACTTCGCTGGCATGAATATCAAATAAGCGGTGCCAATTGCTGCGATCGTTTTCGTAATGTTTGCCCCATTTTCACCACCTTCGAAAGCCGTCCAAAATGCATCGAAAAGCCTTATGGATGCCGTAGCCGAAGTGTACGAGAGCCAGTGGACAGGATCAGAGGCCTTGTACGCGCAAACCAAAGCAATTGACACTCAGTTTCAGCACTTTTCGTACAAGCTCGCGGACCAGGTTCTGAAGCAATTGGATACCTATTCGTTGCAGTTTCCTGAAATGAAGGTAAGTGTTCATTTCAGAAGTGAAGGTGTACTAGGCCACGAGCGTTGTAATTGTATCTTACTGCTTTTGCTGCAGAAAAAAATTGATAAGCGCGGTCGCAAGCTAGTGGATTACGACAGCCAGAGGCACTCGTTCCAGAGTCTGCAGGCCAATGCTGCGAAGCGGAAGGATGATATCAAGGTACGTTATGAGTTCGAGGGAACGTGCGTGTACGAAGGGTGACAAAAATTTAACTAAAATTACACACCTGCAGGTTACAAAAGGGCGTGAACAGTTAGAGGAAGCGAAAAGCACGTACGAAATTCTGAACTCGGAATTGCACGACGAGTTGCCGGCACTGTTTGACTCCAGAATACTGTTTTTGGTTACGAACCTCCAAACACTGTTTGCTTGCGAACAACAGTTCCACAGTGAAACATCCAAGGTATATGCGGAGCTAGAAGCAATCGTTGATAAGCTGGCCACCGAATCGCAGCGCGGTTCTTACACATTGAAGAAGATCAATGGTACGTAAAATACAACATACTCCACAATGTTAGTTCAAATTAGCGTGGCTTAACTTGAAGCAACTTGTAACAAAAAGGGCCGTGTGCATTGACCCGCATGCAAAAGCATAGATTTTTTTTAGTAACTTTCAAAAAACATTTGGCGAAAGAATCTTTAGGATTTCGGAAGACTGTATTATTATAATTTTTTTCAGCCAACTCCAATCCGTCAAGTCCGGCCCAATCCCCAGTGAAGACCAATTTATCGATTGTGAATAACGACACGAATGGTGTAGCTATTACAAATGGCCGTGAGTATATTAGCAATTTAGTCGCACCGCTGAGGAGAATGTTTTGAACACTGTTTTGTGGTTTACATGACATTCATGTGTACTAAACAAAGGCACTTGATCTGCTTTCAACAGTTCATCATGGTATAGGGAATGTATTCATGCTGCTTCTTTTCTTTTTTTGTTTTTGGGTTAGTACGCTTGACATTAGCAGTCGATTCACATTAGGCTCATCAATTCCTCTTGGCTCACAGAGCAAAAGCATTACTGATTAAATGGTTCAGTTTGTTGTTTATAAAGCAACACTAACCTTTTTCGATCCATTCATTGTATCGTTATTCGTTTTGGCTCCGCTACGTTTACGTTCCGCTAGCAGTATAATATGCTAGTTATATAATTATATATGTTGATGTTTGATAGTTTGTAGGAAAAGAAGATGTTTATGTGTATTGCAAAAAAAATTCAAAATTGATGGTAAATTTAGTTGATTTTGAGGTTAATTACACACTGAAGTCATCATTAGTTGACGTACATTGGTACATTTGGCTGCAATGTACTAGGGACAGAACTTTTCCATTTATGCATCTCATCGGCCACGTGCTTCTTTTCCTGTCCAAATGAAGTTGACATCTTCTCACTGTCTGAACCGTTGTTCAAGAACGCGTTGTTACAAACTGTTGTGCGTGCACATCATTTTGGACTTTGATAATGTAACAACCCCTTTTTGTAGAAAGCATGCATGTGTGACAAATTGTTTTTTTTCTTTTTGTGTTTCTCTCTATACATGTTCCCTACTCGCTCTCCGTTACTCACACTTTTGCAACACCTTCACAAACTGTATATTTGTGCGAACGCGTGTGGAATAATTTGTGGATGCCAATCGCGCTCAACATATACATTTCGTACCGACCTGCCCAATGTGACAATAGATAATTCTCAAATTGCACAAACACCGGAACCATCAGCAACGCTACGATTGCCCGAGGATGATGGCGAGGTTTCCTATCAAAATACGGAAACGATAAAAGCTGCCATCGCGGCCATCAGCAATGATGGTGCGGCTAAAGAAGTGTTTGAGACAAAGAATACCGCGGAGATTGAGAACGGAACGGCAACGTCTGCTGTAAAGGAAAATGGACAACCAGCGGTGCAAGAGAACCTTGTCAGCACACAGCAAACTTTCGTCACAAACGGTACGATTCATCCCCATCAATCGCATACTAATCCGCATCACCCGGAATCGAGGCAATCCATCACCGTGGCGATGTCGCAAGACTCCACCGCAACCGCTATGCCTAGTGAACCAGCCGCCGAGTCGATAGTAACTGATGCGACCAAAACTGATGCTTCTAAAGTGTCTGCCGATGCTACCCATGTTGCCACACCTGTTGATCCCCCTGCTACAACGCCCACTGCTACAGGCGCAGCTGTTTCGCAAACAAGTAATAATTAAGTATTTAATCTCTTGCGCTAGTAAGCTATCATATCTTTTTTTTTGTTGCAAACCATTTGTTTCATGCTTTCTTAGACTTCCTACCCGCTTCTGTACTCATTTCCCTTCCTCATCGCGTCATTTTCCATGATTTACTGATCTTCCTTCCGCTTAACATGTCTGCATTCAAATGTGACTGAGTCAACTCGATGTACATGGTACCAACAGAGCTTGACTCATTCTTTCAGTTACAGTAGCCCGTATTTTCGTTGGCAGTCCATTTTAGTCTTCCAATGCTATCGCAGCATGCCTGTACCATAAATACATTCATTGCCTTCCATTCATTTATACACATTTACTGTGTACCACCGTCACCGAACAATATCATCAGCTATTGGCCATTCGTCTAATCCACCGCCACAAGCTGCCGGAATTATGCGGATCAACAGCGGTTCACAAACTCAGCAAAAAAGGGTACAGCTAGCCGTGGTCTCGTCGGTGCCAGCAGCAACGGTTAGGAATATCGGCACTTCAACAACACTCTACACCACTATCCCTGATGATGCTGTATCCCGGGATGCTCACGGTTCTTCCAGCCCAAGCCTGCAAACCACTCACCACAGCCCATGCAACACACCCAACTCGCATCATCATCATCATCATGCAACTAGCATCAATCTCAATAATCTGAATAACAACAGTAACAATTCATGTCGATCCTCGCTGACTGCAAACCAGCAGCATCAAGTATACTACTCTAGTCTGAACAATAACAGAAAGCTGGACATTCTATATGACATTCCGGCCGGTAAGTGGGTGATGATGAGTATGCGCTCGTGTTTCAATGGTAGCATTTTCATTGTTTTGACGGCCATTTTGTGTAAAGGTCCTTCCGCTTCCGGCACTGATTGCTTTCGTTTTGGTTTGTTTCGGGTTTGCGTTTCTTTTAGTTTCTGTAAGTTTGACCTTCGCCTGCGATTGTGTTTTGTTACGGCATCGAGTCCCTTGCGGCCTATCTAATCATGTTACATTATCCTTAACAATCAATGAATAGGGAAAATTTACCGTTCATCTGTTTTGTCTTCGGTGATTTGTAGTACAAGTTATTTACGCTATATGTGGCTTTTCTGGCAATGTTAAAGCTAGGTTTGATTTTTTTAAGCTAGTCCGATTGTTAAGCTCGACGGTGATATATAAATTCTCCAATATGATTGCGTTTAATGAAGTATGATTTATGTTTGTTTTTTTTTTTGTTTGCAGTAGATCTCATGTGTACCAATCAAACTAAATCTGTATGTTATCGACTAAGATTTCATAGATAATGAAAATGTGTCCTTAACGCAAAAGATACAGCCGGCTGTGTCCATGGTTAGAAATGTAATTCAATGATGCTACATTCTTAGTAGTTGAAATTTTACTTCATTTACTTGTGAAAGAATTTATTGTTATGTAGAGCTGCGATTTTAATAACAATTCTAATTGAACTCGGAATTTTACTTGCAGGTACACCGACTGCCGACTTGCCACCAGGTGTTTTGTATCGCGTGAAAGCCACCTACAAGTATGTTCGAGAGGACGTCGATGAGCTAAGCTTCGAAGTGGGTGACATTATCGATGTGGTTGAATACGAAGATCCCGAAGATCAGGTACGTGCTGTAAGGTTTGACAAGAAATATTGGTAAACTTCGTCAAAGTCTAGCAAACACCGCTAATATGCGCTTCATTACGTATTTTTGGTATTTGCAGGAAGAAGGCTGGTTGATGGGCACGAAAGCAGGCACAAACGAAAAGGGCATGTTCCCTGCGAACTTTACCAGACCACTGTAAGAACGTTCGATTACTGTGGCATTTGTACTAGGTGGCCACGAATGGCATGAAAATACCGACATACTGACTTCCAATTTACCACTTGCAGAGAGAGAACTATGGGTGAACATGGACGTTAAAGCATTGCTTTTTTTAAATGAAAGAGCCTCATATGAAAACGAAAAATTCTAGTTGTTGGTATAATTGGAAATGAGGAAAAAGTGTCATTTATTGCGTTTACAATGCGTTCATATTTTGTTCACTGCATACCATTTTGTGTTATTTTTACAAAACGAAATAAAAAGGGGAAAATATAGAAAACAAACATGCCCCCCTAATACCAGAGCCATGGCTGGAACAGTACGATGGCGACACACGTGAAAACAACGGTTGCTTCACAATATGGTATCATCGAACAAAACGTTAAAAATGTGCGATCTTATAAAAAAGCCCTTAGATGGGTACGAAACACCATCTCATGTCGATCTTTGAGGATCTACAGCATAACGATGCAAACTAATGAATATTGTGTGCCTTTTTAATAGAAGAGCAAATGTGTCCAATCACGAAAGGAAAAGAAAACATAACGAATTACCCTTTTTTGTTTTGCTAAACTGTTATTATCGTGTTTATTTATGTTTTTCTTATCTGTTATATATTATCTTATCATGCTGAATGTTGAGTTGCATCTGTTAACAGAGTAAAACCTACTCGAAGCGGCATACAATAACTTCTCGAAAAACGTTTCACAGAACCAATTACGAGCGCTACTTACTAGTTTCTGCATACTTGAAAATGTCTTAGTGCTTTTGTTTTTATATTTATAACTGTGTAGAAGGCCAAATACCATAATTCAATACTAAAACTATGGAAACTAATAAAAAATTGAAAAAAACGATTCCCTCAGAAAGTTTTATTCAACTAGTTGTTTTGGCCCGCGTTGATTCCCGATACCGGCGTCGCATGGGGTTTGGCGCGGGGCCTCCTGTAAAAAAAAACACCACCGTTACAGAAAGCATCAGAGACTAACATTGTCCATGGTGCAGGTGCAGTGCGGGTGCATTCACCAATCTTTCAACCATGGAACACACGAAGTGAAAAAAATGCCTGTAAGGTTCGTTCTTTCGAAATAGAAAATGTAATCCAAAGGCATTGTTTTGTGTACCACATACCCTACCGATACATTCAGCTAAAACACTGTTGGGTATATAATGAAGAGAATAATTCTCAATGTCAACAGCATAATTCAATAAACTGTGTCCAAAATATGCTTGAATTATTTATTTTCGTATTATACAAAAAATTGATACAATTAGTTTGGGCTTTTATAGATCATTTCAATGATCGTCGATAGATACTGTGTTCCAGTCCCATCCCATGTTATTACTACCGATTCTTCCGTTCATGTTTGGTCTGTAACTGTAACTGGTATCAGTATCTTGGTTTTTGTCGCCACACTTTGTCCTTTGCTTATTTTGTAGAAATGTAGATTATGAACGATATCTTCCTTTTTTGATTTTCACGTGTAAAACTTTTAAACCTTCATGCCGGATAAAATAAAATTGTTTGTTACTCTTTTACGCTGCAATTATCTTGTAATGATCGTGAGTTTTTTTGTCGTAAGCAAAGTTGTGGCTCGAATAACCATTATTCAAATGGCCGTAAGTTCGAATCCCGACCCTGCAATAACATGAATGGAATGGAACATGAATTTGATGAAAAATTGGCTGTGCCCATTCGTATAAAAAGAAACCTTATAGTATCCAAATCTACTTCTCGCAACTCAACATTTGTACGTTTATTACAAAAAAAAGTTATGAGTTATAAAAGAACCCGACGACGCGTAAGAGGTGTTATTGATACTTCACTGTACATACCTCGGGAATTGTCAGCAAACTTAATATACGATAGTGTTCTATTTCGTGTGCACATTAACGCTGTACTCATGGAGTAACGAAAAGAAAAACATATATAACTGCTTCGGAAAATAAGAAAAATTCCTCCAGGATTTGCAAAGTTACTACCGAAGTGTTTTTGATTAATATAAAATGAAAACCCATATGCGGCAGCAAAATCACACAACATTTCTATCAGGTCCTACATTTTGTTCAGCAAAGCATTCTCATTGGCCAACAAGGACAAGAAATTAACATCGAACAAAAAATAGCGTATGGTCACTAAAGTATATTGTTTGGTATTGATGATACGCAAGACAAACCGCATTGTATATCAACTAATTTAGTGAAACCCAAAATACATTTAAGGAAATATACGGTGGCCGAAACGGCTCATTCGTAATCGAATCAGTTCAACAAAAGCATGGAACACAAGAGTTTCCAATATGTGCAAACGCCAATTATGGTTCAAAACGAAGCGGTTAAAATATCTCTTTGCCTGTCAATTAAGTGGACCAAACCAATGTTTTATTTGTTTTTCATGTTCATACTACAGAATGGTACCTTCCTATGTATTTTGAACATGCCACCAAGTTTTCCCCTCAAAAAGAATGGTATTTAGTGTTTATTTCAAAACTGCGGTTTGATGTCAACGTGGTCTTAACTATTCTTTGCTTGAAGGTTTTGTGTTGCTGTTTTCTCTACAACTTGCGCCTTGTTAAGACTAATATGCGGTAATTTGATGGAAACATAAATTGTATACTATCTGTAGACGTTCGAAGATTTGCAAAGTTCTTCGTACGAAAAATATGATGTGTATTTTGAAACTGGAGATCCAGGCTGGCGTGCTGAAGTGAACTTAAGATGTAGAATTCGCCGTTAAGGCACACTGCCTGTTTACGCAGAAGAGCGACATTCAATTAACCATCGGTATCGGCGTCGTCAAGCTTTCGCTTTTTTCCCCGTGCTTCTTCGGATTCGTGCTCTGCAAAGAAACAAATAAGTGGTGAGCACATATTTGGCAACACTTGCCAACCATTCGTTTCGTCGAACCTTTAATGGCTGCAGTGGCGTCCTTATCGGTAGCATCAGTTGCCGCCGCTGTTTTCGATGAAGCTTCGGCTTTATCGGTTGTACCTTCGGAATCTTTCTCTTTCACCTCCTCTTTCGCTTCGTCCTGCTCCTTTTTGTCCTGCGTTTCTCCACCGTCGCTCACTGATTGATCATCTTCGTCGTCTTCTTCACAAGCTTCACATTCCGATTCAGATGAGGATGACGGAGGATTGTATAAATCCCGTTCAAGGGCACATTTCCACTCCTCATCAACTTCATCGTCAGCACAACGATCATTATACAAGAACGCTAGTGAAACTTCAGAATCTCCATCGCACGAATCTTCTTCTTCTGCTTCTTCTGTAGTAGTAGATGAACCAAACAATGCGAAAGGTGAAATTCGGTAGAAAAATAGAGAAATATAAACTTTCATTAGATAATCTACTCAAGTAGGACATTCGAAATAAAATACACGCAAATAACATAATTTTAAATAACTTTCGTTATCTTTTTGCATGTTATTACATCGGCAGACAAAATAACGTAAAATCGTACAATGTGTTTTTAAATGTGGTATTGTTCGTTAGAATAACACTAAAATCCATTAGAAAATGTACTTTGAAATATTAAATACAATTAAAATAATCAAATTAATATTATTTAGATCAAGATGTTGAATGTACCAGTAACCATTTTAAGTGTTCTTTGAACAGGTCCTTGGAACGACATCTAAATAATGCAGTGCTGATGGGCACGGCTTGAGAGACAGCGCAATAACTAGTTACTTGTTTCATAGGTCAGCATGAACGATTGTGAAGAGGACGTGAAAGACGTTTCTAATGTATTCGTTATTTCGTCTATCGATGTACATATTTCACGCATGTTTTCGATTTATTACCAATGTTCAACTGTTGGTGATCATCTTCCTTTTCTGCGGATAACGGTTGCGTATCGCGAAAACATATTTGATTGATCATTGCTAACAATGAAGCAAACATCAATAGCAACGGTACAAAGGATAACAGTCTTTGGCGGTGAACCTCTTCTGTCCGCAAGTTTAAAACCGCTTGTTTGCGCTGAATGTCCTCGTACAACTCGTCTAAATCATCTTTAACGTTTTCAGCATCTACTGGTGGTGCTGCAGAGCTGTTCGTGCTAGTGCCAAGTTTAAGCTGCTCGAGATTGCACTCAAGTTCTTCAAGAGCATTCCCGGGTGCTCGTTCGTCATTTTTACTTCGCTTTTGTCGGATACGAGACTCAAGTTCCTCCAGTTCGTCGAGATCGATTTCGATACCGTTGATGGAGAATTGTGAAGGATGTTGATTACCATCATCTGCAAACAGGATGGGTCGTTGTGGCATTGTTTCGATTTTGATATCAACAATACTTCGCGTGTAATAGCAAATCGTAGACAAAACGTCTTTTAAGAACAACAACCCTACGTTCACAACAATTGTACGTTTACAATTTGTCTCCAGTCTGCGATATATGTGCAACTTTACTGTTTTCTACGAACTGCCCACAAAGCGATAGCAACATGTACTTACCAGCGACTTCTTCTTCTTCTTCGGATAATGCTTCCGAAAAGTCCTTGTCAAATCTAAAAGAGTTTCGAATTATATTTGGATTAATACAACTCAACGGCGTAGCTAACATGCCACCGTTTTATACCAACCCGTCCAGATGAGATAGCGATGGAATAAGCATGAACATTTTGTCGCGATAGTTTTCTGTCAAAGTTACTTGATTGTTAAATAAATCCAAACATTCCAAGTTTTCCAGGTCTTTTAATGGCTGCAGTTCCTCGAAATCTACTATGCGATTTCCGGACAGATTTAGGTGTGTCAGTTTAGGACTTTTTGTAAGATGAATTAAGCCGTTCGAAATTCTGTTGTCTGAGAGTTCCAGCTTCCGAAGGTTGCATAGTTTGGGGAAATTTTTCAACGATACTAAGCCGACATTGATAAGGCTGAGTGTCTCGAGCGCAGTGAACTCATCTGTTAACCCGTCGATGTATGTACTTCTACAGTTGTCTAGAATTAGCTCTGTGATCTAAAAAAAACGCAAAGATAAAAAGTTAAATTAGAACAAAACGATAGCGAATGTACTGAAAAAAAAAGTTAGTTTCCCATTCTCTTCTTTATTCTTTTTTCCAGATTTGCTTAACTTGACTAAAAACATTCACATTTAAATCTGCGTGTATTTTTTAACCGTAAAGGAATGGACTGGCCTGCTTTGATAGGTAATGTGTTCGTCCGTATTTAAATATTTTCTAGCAGGATCTCTGCAATTTGAAATTTCGAGCTTGACACAGTTTGCGCGCGCAAAGTTACGGTACATCGTTTGTTCGTTTGTGGCTATGTTTGTTTACAATGAGTTTTTCAGGGCAATGCGTTGACCAGCTAGCTCCTCAGCCTGCGCTAAACCCTAGTGCAGACTGCAGTAAAAACACAAAGATAACGCAAAAATGAGACAACCAGATTCTTGATGTACTGATTGATCGCCTACGGAGCGAAAGGACCGATGGTTTCGCGCTGCGTTATGGAACTCAATTTCGTCGAATGGCGTGCGAATTGCACAGGGAGGAAAGCACGACGACCGTGAACAACGTGACGACGAACGACGTCAGCGTGAAAGAGCTCAGAAGAGAATTGGAAAAGGATGCTGAACGAAACTTTGGATCGATTACGGCACGACATGGTGATTTGCCGACGACGATTGCCGGCTTCAGAGGGCAAAACACATCTTAAACTACCGATTGCTTTGATTAATAATAGTGTGACCATTTCAACCACCATGAACCACCATTTAACGTCGTGGTCAATCCACGAGAATGGTCGTTTTTCTTATTTCAAACGACTTTTTATTGTAAAATATGTACCCATATTCTGATGCCAACATGAACATTCGAAAATTCAACTTCAACTAATGATTCATTGCAATTGCAATTTTCCTTCGTTCGCAAAAGCAAAACACATAATTCCTTATCTGTGCAAATAAAAACTATTTCGAAAATAGTGCAATCGCTCGTAATATAAAGGTGTTTCACCTTCAGATATTTCGCATTAGCAGCATGGCTTACCTGATCATCCGTGCGTCCGCGTTTTTCCAGTGCGATGCGTTTCTCCATGATAATGTATTGTGCAAAACAGCACGCTATGAATTGAAGAATGTGTCACGAGAAATATTATTTCATAATTTTATCAAAGCTAGTCTAGTAGAATTGAAAAATCGCACATTTAAATGTTTTCGTTTCCGAACTTTATAGTGTTCGCTACAAAACCGAAGCAGTTACCCGAGAGGTCCGTCGCTCTTGGGTTGGCTTTTTGCATTTGGTAGCCTCCTTCGTTTATCATTGAAGGACTTACGGATTCCAATATTTACTGTTTTTATGGGGTATACGTTTGTTACGTGTCACACACATACCTATACAAACAATAGCGTGAGAATAATTTGCTTGCCAATCGCGAGGAAAAACTGAATGCTTCCCGGAAAGTCTCAGTCTATATTAATCACGTACTTCTAAAGCGTTCGATTTGTTATCAATTACAACACTTTTTTGCCAACAATTGTGCACTTACGAGCAACGTGCTAGTTTTTGTTGCTCAACGCAAAATAATATTCGTATCCGTTTTGCTTGCAAAGCCAACTAACAGAACACCTGTCGGAAGGAACCACTCTAGAATCCGGCGTTACAATGATGCTTTACTGGCAGCTAACGTGTTTCTGGACGAAAACCGCAATTTTTATATTCAAATAACATGCACGTTCGCATCCCAAATCACTGTTCGCTCTCTGGCGTTTACATACTTTTGACCGGCAGCTGCTGGTGGGAACCGTTGCCTCACTTTCTTTTGAAGTTCTTGCCCGCAAGCGACTGATAGTGTTTTCCTATATGCTTCCACTGAAACAAAGCGAAACTTGCAACACTTGAGATCCAATTCAGCGAAACTTTGATCACTTGTTCGAGCGAAATGGGACCGAAATTTTTCGTGCACAAACTTCTAGCTTCTGCTTTGCCTAACTACGCGCTACGATGCTAAGTACTAGGATTTCTACCGCCAACGGTATTGTGTCCTGCTCGCTCTGCAGGCAATGGACGGTGATACAATCGAATGAGAAATTCGTCGTCTCGCCTGGCCTTCAAAGCTGCAACCGATGAGCGGCGTTCACGCACACCTCCGGCAAGCGATGCTTACACAGAGTGTGTTTGTGCTATCTGATACTCTCACTAACCCAAACAAACAGCCGGGCGAACGATTGTCATTGCTTAACCGTCAGATGCATCACCTCAACCGGAAGTATAACTTTGAGAATAAATGTTCCCTTTAAACAAATGTGCCTTAAAGTGGCGTAGTTTTTACTTCCAATGACTTAAAAGGGCAATGCTGCGCACTATAGTTAGATATCGCACAAACTATAAATTTGATTTGTATCTGCAACTGAAGGTTAGTTTCAAAATTAGGATGGCGGAAGAACCGAACCAGACATTGTAGACACTACAGACATAAAGCTAATTGTTGACGGTCTCAAAATAACACCCAACAATTATTTGTGCACGCATAGAACTCGATGAAACAAGGAACAAACTTTAAGACAACGCATTATTCTTTCATCTGAAGAAGCGGACAGAAATATTGGGCCATTTTATTGCCTGACTGTTGCCTTCTAATTTTTTTAAATTTCAAACTCTTCAATTCAAATTTCTATTGAGGTCCTGCACTGTGATATCGTCCAATCGGCGCGGGAGATGAATGATTGGCGGCCCTGTGCAAACTTTGCAAACCAACTCGCCAAGTCTCCTTAGACCGTCCAGATGGTCGTAGGGGTGCGATAGTGAAGCGAAAACGGCTGGAATAGCGAACGGACGGCCTGAGAAGATATCGGAGAGTCATTAGCATAGGCCAAGATCTGGCTGAACTGGCACTAGGATGCTGGGCCCACCGCAAGAGGACCTCTGGCTGGTTACAATTAACACAACGATTAAAATGTAAATACGGCTCTTAGATAAGAAATGTTTTTTTCGAATGAAGCAATTCAACAAGTCCAGTTTTAGAACAACATATGTATTTAACCATATAAACATTTGTTTTATTTTTTCATGATAATTTTATACAAAACATTACAATCAAGTTTAACATCCTCCTACTGGTTGGTATGAACAATCGTTCATTCTGATTGCGTTACACTTTGGTTTTACAGATGTTCGGCCCTACGCCCTAAAATTACCAACCGAACTAAACCGATAGAATCGCACAATTTTATTCCTTTGCTTGGAAAGATTTTTTAATTCGTACTCAGGTGTCTTCCCGGCGTAGTTTCAATCTTTTTTACAGTTGTGCAGATTTGCGTGTAGAAAAACTATCATAACATCGTTCTTCTACATCCTTGATTCAACTTCCTTTAATATGCAATGATTTTGCAGCATTCGAATGCTGAATCTTTGATAATTTTTTGTTGTTGATAAGCTAGAGTTCAAGATAAGACTTGGATTTTCGAGATACTTTGTAGGCTTTGTATTTTCATTTTATTTTATAAGATGATAGAGAGACAATAATACTGTATCCGTTCTGTTACAATGATCGTTACCGCTCAGGCGTAGTTTTAATTTTCTTTATGAAATCCAAGTTATTTGCAGCAAATTTGTTACACAACTTCGACGCTCTGCAAACTGAGCTCACCCCACATGTTCGAACCGAAGCCACACAATGGGACAGTGTGTTCTCCTAGTAAATTTATTTGTTTTATTATAGATTTATTATTTTATTTACATTTTCAATACTATCAGAGCTCATCATTCAAACTATTTGTGCTGTTTAGGTGAACAAAAGATAGTTTGTCACGCTCATAAAATAATCCAAACATTCAAAATATTTGAGCCAAAATCGATCATATTCGATCGATCATCAACAATTTTATAGCTCTTACGATGCTCGGTCAATAAGTCCTTTCGGTTTTTTGAAGGAAGCCAATGTTTTTGTCACAAATCAAGCACATAAACCAATTATAAAGTTGCAATTGTTCACGGACTTATTGGACCCACCCCGTGTATTTCTTTGGTTGGATTTTAATTGCAAAATTTATTTCAAAACAGTTCTCCGTGTAGTTAGCATTCGTCAAGTGGATTTTTATATATCTTTTCTTTGGGGTACCTTATTTGATTAAATTAGCTAGGTTTCAAGAAATAGTCGTTTACACTTGTTGACATTATTCAATCCTACAAAATAATGGGAAATTACTATTAATAGTCTTCTTTTCCTTCATAATGACTGTTTAAAAGTATGCATCATCTATTGCATGAAAGATAACAAATTCATTCTGTTTTCCTAGAGATCATCATTTCATAGTCCATATTGATTTAGAAAAATATCAAAACGTGCGAGTATAAAATTGACCCTTTCCGCCTGAATTCCGCCTCATTGTTTCGGACCAAAAACGTATTGCATTGGCTTTACTTTAAGGCTGCACCACAAGCTAATGGTAATACAAAACCCCTTACAATAATGTTGTTTTGTGTGGTTCGACTTTGAAATAACTTGTGAAAATAAGACAACTTGGTTTTTCACATTAGGGCAACAGCTTCGAAGTCTGAAACCGTCTATGGACATAACGCCATCGATGCATCGTTCGAATAAGAACTTTTAACTTTTGCAAGCACAAATTAACAACAGAATCCTGTATATGAATAACGTTTTCCTCTTTGTTTCAAAACATCGGAAGCTGCAGGAATGCCTGAAGCTTCCCTGAAGCAGTATCGCGGCCCTTTTTCGCGTGGCAAATTTCGATAGTCTAATGTTCGCACTCTCCCAACATACCATTAATAGTTCAGAACCCATAGCACAATTTTATTGATATTTGTTGCAAATTGGTGGAAAACATTATAACGTTTGGTTAGTATTCGAAAACTGTTTTAGTTTTTTTGAATTCTGATTCCGCCTGGAGGTTTGGGAATTATAGAATATTACTTGTTCTAAGCACATTCCTGTTGTGATTTGCATTATTGACCGTTATCTTGTGCCCGTGTCGGTTCCGGTATGTTCTAGTTTTTTACAAATAGTGTTAAACTATATCTGTATTGACAGTTGTGGAAGTTTCACTTTTAATTTGACCAGATTGACTGTGTAGCAAGAGAAACTAAATTGTACATAATTATACCGATCTTATGCTCCTTATCCTAATAAAAATTGTTGATTGCTGTATTCAAACATATTAAACATGAACAACATATAGTTTTCTTATAATGAAATTATCTAGACCGCGTTGAGTAATCGCAGGCAACGTTTTAACACGGACGTTGTATGAACTTGAATGGATAAATTTAAGGTAAATGAAAATACAGTTCGATCGTTTCTGGGATAAAGAAGACATCTATGAAAACCATTTAAGAGAATGAAATAGAGATAGAACAACGTTATCAATATTATGTTAACCAGCAGAATAACCCTTAATTTTATTCGAGTTGCCATTTCTTATTGATATTCTCATCTTCTTTGTATTCAAATTTTGAAGAAGATTGTGAAACCTTGTTGTTGCTAGTACCGATTTCAAAGTTTTCAAGATTTGATAAACCACTGGACTCTTGAGTCACTCAAAGAACATAACATGGAAAAAACCAATACCTTACCAAAAAACCACATTTATGTATATATTTTATTGGTTTTTACCAATGGAAATAGTATTCGTATCGTACATGAAAATGTAGAACTATTACTTAAACACAACGATAAGATTAATATTCTCAATAGTGTTGAAAATACGAGAAAATAAAAGTATCAATATAAATTAAACATATAGTACTACTTTTACTTTGCAATTACATCGTGTCTTTCAATAAAACGTGAAATATTGGAAAATCTAATAAAAAAATTTAGTTTACGTTTAAAAACGTCCTATTTACATTTTATAAGTTTTTCAACTTTGCGTTCTCATTTCGATTCCGAAATGAGCGCTTGAGATCAACTGAGCCACAGTTTGAGTATCTGCTAGAGTTAAGTCTTAAAAGGCAAATGGCTATAACTGCTGCTGGTCAAGCACAACTGGCCTGTCTTTGGCGGTAGGCCACGTTGGCGCCATCAGCGGATGGCTACCTCGAGAAAAATAACTTATAGTGTGCTCTTACGGTCAGTTTATATAGGAAAAACATGCTGCTAGGTGTTGTGACATCTGTGATTCATTCTTTCACTGCGAGCGTTTTTTAAAATGTAAATTCTTTCACTGCGAGCGTTTAATCGAATGTATCATTAAAACTTGATCATAACAAAGCAGCAGCAATTTGCGGGCCAATAATTCAAAGTTGAATAGAATATCTACGGTTGCTGATAGATCAATAATCAAGAGAAAAATCGAAAATAAAAAATTAATGCAATGAATTGCAGGAGCCATTGGCAGCTTCTACTGTTTAAACGATTTATTATTATCTATGCCTTTTTCAATATACTATATCTTTCACAATAACGCTAATTATTATATTTTGTTGCTCGTTTAACAAATTCAGCCATTTTCAATCTACAGCAAGTAGCATTGCAATTATATATATTTTCATACTATTTATGCCTAATTATGCCTCATCTAGAGCTCGTTTAACAATATCTTTTTTTTCAATTAAGTCACTCTAGCTTGCTTCAGTCGGGCTTCGTTTTCCCTGTTGATTTGTGTGCTACGATGTTGGTGACTGCTGGGTATGATGTAAAATGAAGGATGTTTTTGACCCAAAATTAACACTGTACAGTCTAATCTGTACAACTCGAATGAGCCGCGTAGAGTTTACACTGTTTAAGGTTATTTAATTTAAAACTTTTTCAATTGGTTTACGTTGCGTGGCTTAAAATTCGTGTGGTCTGTTGAAACTTTCTTATCACAAATCGTGAAACGCACAAAGAAGTCCAACGGCTTGAAATGTTTCTCTATTTTTTTCCACTTTAGAAGATAGGACGACACTTTCCTTAACGTGTTAGGAGAGCCAAACCTAACGTTCCGTTTAACCCTATTAGCCTTTCCTTCCTGCCTTTAATTTTTCCAGTTTTATCTTCGTATCGCTGGACTGATAGCCAACGCTATGTTTTGCTTAGAACCTTAGGAAACCAGTAAATGGAAAGGAGATTCTTAAAGGAAGTATGTCTCATGCCGCGACTTATGCTAGTTTAACGCTAGAAAGCTCCATTCTGTCAGCTGCAGTTTTTTATCATAAGATTTATTCATAACGACACGTAAGACAGCTTCTGATCTTTGGGCATATTTCGTACAACACTTCGTCATAGTACGGATTCATAAAAATGCTACAAAACTAACAATCAATGAAATGCAGCAATTAATGTTTTTTTTTTGCTTAGTCAGCTGTCATTTTTATAGTTTCAACAGTTTTCATAGGAAGCGACCTCGGTTACTTTAAAACTACAACAAGCTACTTTCGTGTCAGAAAAGGCTGAAATGTGTGGGTAAGTTTTTATGGTAAAGATTAGAAAATTATATGCAATATACAATATATTAAAAAAGAATGTTGAGAAAATACAGGCTTGGAAAAACATACCAAGAGAGTACGTCAAAGCGTAAACATGATACTGAGAACCTAACAAGATGTTATGACTGTTATTCAAAGATCTGTCGGGATCGAGGGCAGATTCTGCTTGTAGCAAACATGTAATTGATTTCCATGGGAAATAATTGAATTACATTTAATATACCGAGTGGATATTATAATTTAGTATGTTTTACGAATACTTAGATTCGAATCACCGAACATTTTCGACCGCGTTTAAGCTGCTCTCTACAGTTTTCTAGTTTCACAAAAGGTATCCTTGTTTGGCGGATCTAAGGGCTACAAGACGACTTTGGAGATTCATGGATTGTTCGCGGATACCGTGGCTTGAAAGGCAATTGTTTTCAAAGTGATGTCTAGCATTGTTGTAAGTGATCGTTCTATTTCGTTACTGTCATTCTAATTAGTGTATTTAAAAATCGAATGCCGTTCGGCTGAACAGAAGTTTTCATTTGCAATTTACTAGTGGCTCAGAGGCTCGTGAGAATCCTGTCATAAATGTTTATTAGCAAATGTCCCTGTGAACTTGAGGCGGAGTGCAAGCATGGTGAACAATGATTGTTAAAAGATACTTAATTTGTTAACTTTTATTTTACTGTGCGTCCGTTTTTATTATATTGTTATTTATTTCCGACATTTTCGGATACCGTTTATCTATGTTTGTGTCCTGTTCCATACAAACTCTCTTACAAACTTTATTCCAACAGCTTATTTTCATACAATTTCTACATGTTTGAAATACCAATACTAATTTTGGCACGATTTTATTTATTTCATTTATTTTTATACGCTGCGCTAGTGACCAGTGCTATAAGAAATCTGAAAACCGATATGGTGTTGGAAAAAATATTGAATAATAATTGTAAAATATTGACGGACTGATAAATATTTGATTTGATTGGGGGTATTAGAGTTTTGCCTGAATCCTAATAAATGAATTGCAAATTTCTTTTCATTTGCCTTTCGTGAATACTGTTGAGAATCGACCGTAAATTTATTGCTAGAACAATGTAGTTTAAAGACATTTAAAACAGGATTATTCAGTAGCTCAATTGTAAAAGTTCTAGTTCTAGTGGAAACTTGCAAGTTCTAACACCGTCCAGGCGAAGCGATGCAACTGAAATGTTTGTCTCTTACATCTAAGGTAAGTACCGTATTTTCATTTACTTAAATTTTTGCATTCAAGTTACTGCAGTTACTGTAGCAGAAATCGAACAACATCGGGAGTTTTAGTAAAGTTTTTCAGCCTTCCATCATCTACTGAACTGGTGGTAGACGACTATTCTACTCGTCTCTCCACCAAGCTTTGGATTGATTTGAGCGGAATTTTCAATTTTTCTTCTATAACACCTTTCCCTTTTGAGCGTTAAATGTCATTATACAATTTTCGTGTCTGTGAAAGGAACAACTTTTAAACACTCACCGCAAAGCTTGTTTCTTTTAAGGTATTTTTCGGCTGAAGTCTAAAGCATATGACTGAGTTACTTCAAATGCCGGTGCAGCAATCTAATAAACTAGTTGCAATGATAATTAAAAACGATTGACGATAAAATATTTGTGGAATTCATTTAGGCGAGTCAGAATTTTGAGCTTGAAACTTTTGCTTATAAATGCCTAAATATGACATCTAAAACAAGTTTTGTGTTTAGCTTCCGAAGTGGTTTAGTCTATTGGTATCAACAACACTATTTTCGTTGGCTTAAGTTATTAAATACATGGCACGGTGACAGATAGAAATATCTGACATGGTACGGTAAAAAACGAATATTACAGCTATGGATAACTTACGTAGTATAGTGAATCTAATAATGGTCAAGAAAACGAGCTTCTTTGAAAATTTTGTGTCAAAATATACATGTCTGCTAACAACACGGTGTTAGAACGTAGATCTGGTTAAGGACAGATTTCTACATAAACCTGGCATTATTTTCAGTAACTTCTCATTCGTACGCTATACTGTTACTCCGTGAGTAGAAAAGTATTTTGCACTTCGTTTGAAGATTGTAAGAGTAGTGTACGCAAACCTCCAGCAGGTCTGTAAAATGAATATTGCAGTTTGGTCCACTCTCTACTACGACAAGTACCTGCATTCGTGAGTTAGTTGACTACGGTTGTTAACCAAAGCTGAGCATTATATAAAGTTGGTAGAGGTATAAATTGACTTTTGGCCATTGTGATCTAACTCTCCGTGATTGATTTTGTATAAAATTGACCCGAAGTAGGGGGAACATAATTTGAATGGAAGTGCCTTTTAACTCATTAATAAACTAATGAACTCATATTGTTATCCAGTAAGATTAAATGTGTACCTAAAAGCTAATCGGTATGATGCAAATAAGGAATTCAAACATACGAATGTTTTCAACCAGCAGCTACAACTTTATGTTTTAACGCACTCCAAACATTTTTTTATGATCCCGTACAGTGAGTGTACCTAAGACGGCTACTATGTTAGGAATTAGAAATCTTTACCAGAGTAGGTAAAATAAGTCTGACAATGACAGTTCGATCCTGAAGAATTTTGAGCCCTGGTGCCTTTAGAGGCCACCCAGTACATACCTTTGATTGCAATACTTAAAACCATTGAGTAAAATCTGAACTCTTTCGTGGTGCTTAATTTTTCTCCTGGTTTTGTGAAGTTGTTTAAGCTCATTGACAAGTTTAAGTATCGAAGTGGTATGTTGGCACACAAGTTCCCAACTCCCAGCCAAACTATTTAAGGAAGCTGAAAATTAGAAATTTGTTTCATAGCATTCCATTCCTAATTGATAGGTTGGATTTCCACGAGCATGTTGTCCCCATATAAACAATCGTATGGAAACTCTTTGATTATTGCAATTCTAACTCAACGCGTAAGAAACCCTAACAAAACCGTGTGTAAAATAGAGCAAGTTACCAAAACGGAAGCCGTCGGTAAAAAAAGGACGAAAATAACACTGAGCACCATGATCTGGGGTTTGATTTCCAAATGGCTGAAAACGGCAGTTTTCATTAAGTGCTTTCGACAGTTGCGATCTCTTTACCGGCTGCCTAAGAGCGATGCCACCTGGTGAACCGTAGCGACTAGCGACGGGTACTTTCGATGGTCTTGTCGAGTCTCGTACTCAGCTGCCATACACGAGCGCCGAATGATGGATGAAGGTCTTTTCCAATGATTGCCCAAGACGCTCCTGCTTGCGGAGGAGTATTATAATTGAATTATGAAGTGTAACAATGCGTGCGCGGCATCGTGTGGATCATAAATCGTTAAGGAGTTTCGTCGCCACCAATCATCCTGTTGTACTCGGTGTAGTTTTTGATCATCTTCGCCCTGTCGAGGGACTCGCGCATAAGTCGTTCGTTCTCTTGGCGTACTGAAACGAGCAATAAGTAAGTAGAGGTAGAGCTTGAGAAGTTGCCGTTCACAGGTGCGTAGCAGCGGTCGGTATCTAGTTCGAGTGGCTTCCCCCAACACTTTGGTCAAGGTAGTACAACCAATTACTAATTAAAATATTAAATTACGAGCTACAGTAGAAGATCAGAAAAATAACATGTGTAGAAGTTATAGAAATCCCCAAGTGCTTCGGCGGTATTTGGGAAGTACAATCCGACAGAAGACCTCTGCACTAAGAACCTCAACGTCACTTTGTCAGCCTCTGGCCTGGACTGACTTAAGGAGTTAATGTGACCGGGAGGTCCGGGTTTCGACGGTTTTTATATCCCTGCTGATTTGTGCTACCAAATACGCTACTTTAGGTACAGGTCCACTATTCGTCGCCCACATCAATTGTTGATGATGTCAATTTAACTAGTCCTTTTATCCGGTTACTCTTCTCGAAACAGACCAGCGGACAGAGAAACCAATTTAATTTCCATGCTACAACGCACGCAGCGGACTTCTTTGAAGTTGCCACGCCACAGTTTGCCCAAAAATTATTAGATAATTATGCATTGGATCCCTAATGGAAAGGTACTGGCGAGCTATGCAGAGACGTTCGCCATTCAACTCTCTTATGTACTTCAATCACTGCGATAAAAAATGTTTCATGTTAGTATCGTGCGGTACATTTACAACAATCTATCTTGCAAACCTTATGCAAAATTCATACTGTTCGAACCACGTTTTGTAAGTGCCCTGGACAACGGATAGACATTATTTGCATCTTTATTGAAGGTCAGATGCTTTCATCATGATGAGTTGCGATGATGATTCTAGGTCGTTTACATGCTACGTGATGACATTTACATGTTTTCGGTGGCCTATTAGATTGCTTTATATGTTTTGCAGGTTTCATAGAATTGCAAGAATCACAATTTGTCATCTCGAAGATGGTCCAGACTAATTTCGTTGTTCGTTTTCGACAATGACGAATTTCGGCTGATGCGAAGGATTATTAGCACATTATTAGATATTTAACGGAGGGGCTCGCTTCGAAGAATCATGTTTGCGGTTCATTTTCCACATCACTTCTCCATCAAAATCTTACCTGGGTAAAGTGGGTTCCTCGAAAGTTCAATGAATAGATTGCACCGAATGTGGAGACTTTGATTGTGCTGCTAGGTCTCCTAGGGCTCACACAGTGTAATTGCACTATCGGTCGTGCTATACCTTCGCATAAGGCCACTGGCGTTGAAGTATTCGTTAAATATTACTAATGCGGTTAAGAATGTGATGAGATTCTCGTTGCACAATTGGTGGGTGTGTGCGCGTAAAGAGGTACAGCTTTCCTCCCCCACTGGTTCGTGTAATGGAAGAGCCACATATTATTGTAAACGCATTTCCAGTGTCGAAACATACACAAAAACGCGCGGAGAAGGAACCGCAACGGAACAGTGTGCCCGCCGAACAGTGGAGTGGATGGCATACATAATGCAAATGGGAAAGGTACGAACCGAACTGAGCTGCCCCGTCAGAACCTCTCTAAGGCATTGTTAGGTGTGTCTCCTTTGTCAACGGCAAGTGACTTCACTACTCAATCGGTTCCAGTTTACTGTATAGGTTTTAATGGTTCACTTATCAGGTTTAGTTCCCACAGCACGATGCAATGCAAATGCGCACAACCAGCAAACATTCCAATTCATGTTCACGCTTTTACTATAATGTGTGTTGTGTTTTTATTTGTTTTTCTTTGTTTGCCTTTGTTTACTTGTATACCGCCGATAATGGTGCTTTTGATTATAGGTTTGATTCGTTTATTATAGTTTTGTATTGTTTATGATAGTTTTTTTGTTTTGTTTAAAAGACGACTTTTTGACCGTATGTTTGTTTTTAGATGTTTGATGTTTAAAAGTTAGCTGTTAGCAATTTAGTTGTTTCGGTATTAGAATGCTCTGTTTTTATGCGTAGTGTAATACTTTCATTTATAGTGTGTTTGTTTTAATATTTATTTATTACGTCTTCTTGACTAGCCGCGCCTTTCGTTTATCATTGTGTGTTATAGTTTGTTTGTTTGTTTTTTTTACTGCTGTAGGTTTTATGCTTCCATTGTTATGTTCAACTTGAGCGTTTATTATTGTTTTAACACTACTACTAACTCACGAAAACATCGTGTTTAACATGCTTTAAGATTAGTGGGTCCAGAGGAACGCCGCCGCTAGGTGACCTACGTTCAAAATGTCATCACTGCAATCCTCTCTCTCTCTCTCTATCCGCGTAATATGCTGTCGCTATAAACTTATGCCCTGCATGACCGATAACGTTCTTCGCTTTTTTTTCTCTCTCTAGTATTCTGCCAATTCTGTAGCCGACGCCGAGTTTAGTTCAATCCCATTTCCGTGTTGTCGTCGAGAAACGTTGCCCGATTTACGACAAAATTTGGCATTGGATGCTGCTGTAAGCCCTCCAGTTTGCTGCGATTGTTTTGTGTGTGTTTTTTTTTAATATGGCCGCCCTCGTTAGGGTCGTCCTTGGCACTTTGTTGGATATTGTGGAGCTACGATCAGGCGGTAGCGTTCTGTAGCAGTTGTCCTAGTTGCTGTCGCCTTTCGCCGTCGCTTCGATCGATCGCGAGATCGGTAGTCAACTATGGGGGCGATGGCGCCTGACGACGCCCCAGACGTCACTAACTGTAGTGCGTCGTGAGCAGACATAGGATCATTTCACCAGCACCGCCGCCGCCTCCATCGGCGCTGCCTCGTGTCTGCCAGCGTTGCATCGGCGTGCCGCTGTGGGGGAAGCTGGTGCGACTAACGTTACTGCATCAATTGCCTCCGTTGTAGTGCTTTGGCGAGTCCTTCGAAACCATGTACGTGGGGATGGCGTGTATGGGTGTGTCCCGGGCGAACGTGTACTGCGTTTTGGACTGGGTGGCCGAGCTGCTGCCCGAGCTGGTGTGCGTCAGCGTCACGAGCACCGCCAACACGCTCAGCAGGGCCAGGGCCAGGAAAACGCCCATCACGAAGCAAACGATGCGCTTCCGCTTCCGGGACGACTCGGTGTCATCGTCGAAGCTGCCGCCCTCGAGCTTCTTGCGCGAATCGGCAAATTTTCGGCGCCCCTTGGGCGGGGCGTTCAACAGCTTCTGGCGGTTCATTTGGTACGTCTTCATGATGACACCGTAGTTGATGTCCATAATGTCCATCGGTATCGGCGATATGTCCACCCGGCCGGCACCGTCCAGCATCAGGTTGGAGGACAGCTTCTGCGATGCCTTGTAGATCTTGTCCGCCTCGTCCGCCGTGAACGCCATGCTGCTCTTCCGGTACGGGCTACTCGTGGCACTGATGATCGCCGGGTGGGGCGGCTCTAGGTCTACGATGAAACTTTTGGACTTTTTCGCCTTAAAATTGTCCCGCGCGTCCTGCCGGCCGTTCTTGTAGCGCAGCGAGTAGGACTTTTTCTGATCGAAAAGCGGTGACTTTTGCGGCTTAAACTCGTCGCCGAACGTTTGATTCGGACTGAGCAGATGCACGTTCGAGTGCTGCATGAGCGACCGCCGGAAGCTGTCCCCGCCGCTCCCGGCCACGTATGGTAGCGCCCGGTCCAGGCTGATCGTGCTGTTCTTCTGGTTGTACTTTTTGCTGTTCTGGCGGCTGACAAAGTCCGAAAACGATTCGCCCTTCTTGTCCGTCCGACTGTTGCTGCGCGACCGGTAGATCTCGTTCTCTAGCGACGCATTGGCCGAGCTAAACTTTTTGCCCTCCCTCGGGCTCCGCTCGATCACCTCCGACGGGATATCGTCCCCGAGGGAGTGGAACTTTACCGAGTCGCGCCGCAGGAAGGCGGCGTTGCGCTTCTGCTGCTGGTCGAAGTTGAAGGACCGGTGCATGTGGCAGTTCCGCCGGTTGGAGCCCACGTTCGGCGAGTGGTGATAGCTGGACCCGCCAGCCACCGGGCTGAGCGCTTTCTCCTCATCACCGCCAGCCAGCCCGCCAGCGCTGCTACTTCCGGCTCCGGCACTGTCCTGCTTCACCAGGTACTCGCTCGGGTAGATATGTGTGTGCCGCACGCTGCTGTGCCGGATGATGGGCGCGGCCACGATCTCGTCCGGATTGGAGCCGCCGCCGCCACTGTTGGAGCGCGAGTGGAAGGACGTAGCCTTGCGCAGCTGGTGCATGGAGGGCGAGTACACGTGCAGCGTGTCGGATCGACGGAACTGTTTGCGGGCGATGCTCCAGGGATCGTCGACTTTCAGTGACGTCGGTGAGGCCTCGTTGCGGATGAACACTTTCGGGTCCGGCAAATGTTTCTTCATCGCCACCGGCGACACCCGCTCGACTGGACTGTGGTGCACGATCAGGCTGCTGTCCAACAGTATGGGACTGCTGCCTCCGGCAAACCCGGAACCACCTTCGCAAGGATCGCCGCCGCCGCCGCCGACACCGGATGCCGGGGCACTCCGAGGCGAGTAGTTGTCGATCCGCATCGACACGGTCCGATCGGCGGACTTCAGCTTTGGTGGACGCTTTTTACTGATCTCCATCATATCGATTATCGTGGGATCCTGGTGGGAGCTGGCGGAAACTTTGGCCATGCCGATCAGCCTTCGCTGTGCCCACGTCTCGTCGTACGCAGACGGTGCGTGGTGGCTTCGACGGCTTTTGCGTTTGGGTTCTATGGCGACGCTGGTCTGGTGCGGCAGCTAGGAAACCGGCTACGTCTACGTTCCAGAGGCAACGGCTGCTGCTGCTGCTGCTCGGTAACAGGTGCTAACGTTAACTGAGTTCAGTGCTTCTCACACGCTCGGCCGGAACGGTCTAGTGCGCGGCGGGAGTGTGAAATCGGTAGCGACGGCACAAGGGCACAGCCATTCTGTAACGATCCTCGCCACCGCTACTAAACAACTTCGGAAGACGACTATGGCACTGGACAGGTCGCTCATTTGGCAAAAACGTACGGACGCGTCTCCACGCTCGGTACTGGCTGATCGGTCCTGATGAGTGTAGTGTTACAAACGCACGGCCTCTCCTATGTAAACTGGTATAATTATTGTCACCATGCAGACGCGCGCAGTTTCCCGTTGGACCATCACCTGTCTGCTGCCGGCGGTGTATACATACGCGAACGGCGCACGAGTACGTTTAACGGTTTCTAGCCTTTTGATTTTTAAAATGGTTTTTAACGTTAAATGGCACTTATTACGAATTCGGGTTTGTGTGGTTGTGAGCAACACTGGCAACAATACAATCTTCCAAAACGCTGGCTGGGGCTGTGAAAAGCAAAACGGTACCGGGTAGCGGTCATTACCAATTTTTGGGACGTTATGATGCGTTACGGACAGTATTAGGTAAGTTTTGTTATTAGGCACGTTTATGCATCTTTTTTTTTAAATACATTCGATTGAGGTGGTGAGTCCTTTTTCTTTTCCCCAATTGATGCTCCGACCGAATATTGGTTCAGCAATCATCGGCAGTTCATTAACATGGAAATGTGGCCACAGATCGGCCACGGTACTAGGCTGTTCCATAAGTTTGTAGCCTCGATAAGAAACATACATCTTTACGGTTTGAAATACACTTGATTCGGTATGACCTTTCTTCGTTCCAACGAGACTCCAATTTATAAATTCCATCCCTAAAATGAGGAATGGTTTCAAAATATGCTTCCAAAGCTATCATACTTTGAATAAAATAGAAATTTGCAATAAAATTTTATAAACATTTTTTTTGTTAAAAATAGTCCGATTCTCAATGCATAAGCCTGGTGTTATGACGTCATCATTTGATGAAAAACGCTTTCAAACGCATGAGTTTTTTCCTCCGCAAAGCTGGTATTTTTTCACGAATTTTCTCTTTCAATTGGTCTAAGAGGTTACAACAATAATCGAAATTTTATTGTTTTATCAGTTTGCAAGTAATCCCACTAGCAAAATTTCATTCGCATTCCCAAAAACTAATGCTAACATCTTTTTAGGCAATTTCTGGCCACGAACTCGATTCGAAATCGAAGAACAAGGGTCACACACTTTTTTGCCTTTGATTCAGGATCATGGTGATAGACCCAAGTCTCGTCCGCAGTGATGAAATCAACGCACAAAACTCACTTTATCCTTTCGAAAACGCTTCAAATGTTGCCGAGTCTTTTGCGACCACATTTGCATTCAGTAACACCCCATTTTCATGTACTAATTGGAGGCAAAGAACCCTTATACACTTTTAACATTCGTTCATACATTTGCTTTTAATCCTTCCAAAAATAAAAATCGAATCACTGCGTGGTACTTGATTTTTTCCGTTATAAAAAAATACTGTGATACGTCGATATTAAATGGCTTATAAAAAAGAATTAAGTGGCTGATTGAAATGAAACTTCATATACGTTTTATGAAGAGTGTACCAATATAGCAAAAAAAAGGGAGTAGCAGCGCCCTGTGTTATCGAGACTCCGAACTTATTGAACACCCCAGTAGAAAAGCAGATAAAATCTCCAGAGCAGAGAAGAGCGGTCCGTAACGTATGTCAGAAACACGTGTGACGAGTTTAAATCGGCGGTGAATGTTTTGTAGTTCACAGCAATTACTACTACTACTACGTCATGATGTCAACAGGAAGCCGGAGCGATCTGACACTCCTGCCACGGATGGGTGGCATAATCCGAGAATCACACACAACAATACCTTTTGATGTTGATAGCCGCACCGTTTGGGCAATTCAACTGGATTGTTCTTCTTTCAAGACGCTCACAGCCTGGCCATTGAAGTGCTTGGTAACCCAAATCTTCCTGCGCCATTAACCGGTCAGTCATTTCATGACTGATGAACGCGGGGAACTTAAAAAAAATGAAAGTCGATTCACGGCGCGACTTGAAACACTGTTCCTGGCAGTGTTCCTGGTGTACGGCCAGTAAACCTGGATGGTGGCCAACGAGGGGGCAGAGCATTCGTTACTGTCACACACATGTCACACAGTTTCGATCCCTCCATCGCCGGATGTAGCCGGATCAGGCTGGATCGCAGCGGAGGATGTATTGTCCCCGTCCCTTCTCGGAGCAGGCTGAAACCCAGAAACCAACAATGTCATGCTGACCGTGCACAAGGCGGTAGAATGTGAAGCCCAAACCTTACGGAGACCGTAAGCAGGGACACGACAGAGGAAGGTAGGGCTTTGCGTGCCACAAATGAATAGTTCGTATTTGTCTAGAGCTTCGCCAGGACCCGCTGGGCCTCGCCCAGAACGAATCGATGTCAGGCAAAAATCAAACGCCGTTTTCTGTTATGCAACATTTCCGTTTGAACGGAAAACGTGGAAAAACTGTGGAGCCTGGTGAACCCATTTTCGTCATTCCCCTATCGAGGACGGAGCGCCCTAGTGTGTTATTATGAGGTCCGTCAGTCCGTCAGTCAGTGCCGTGTGCAGTGTGTGGTGTGCAGCGTGTCACAGTGCATCCAATAGCCCGGACTTTTGAAGGGTTTGTATAAACACTAATCAGAGAAAGACGATTACAAGCACGACGTTCCAGAACCGGGCTACCCTCTCCGGGCCGGACCGGTGTATTTGCAAGGTCGCGTCGGAGTGCGGAGTAGTGTAACGAGGCTATTAATAGAACCTTTATCCCTAGGTTAGTGATTTTCCTAGTGCGCTTGCCGGGAAAGATGGAAAAACAAAACAAACTACAGCCTCATGCATGGTACGACGGACGGCGTTGGGTATGGTTCCTGAACCACCACCACAGTCAAACATCGTTCGGTACGTTCATGAAGTGGTTAAAAATGCATCACTCGAGGGGAGGAAAGAGTGAGTGATTTCCCATTTCTTTTCTGCCCAGATTTACACGCGGCGAATCCCGCAACCCGTGCTACGTTTATCGGCAATTATGCATAAGAAATTTTCCCACACCGTTTTCCGTGTTGCCGGCCGGGCCATGAAGCTACATTTGTACAGTCACTTCGAAACCATGTCTCGTGCGGTCGGAGGCACTGCCAATCTTTCTAAGCTCACTGTTAATTTGAAATGAAAGATGGCAGGATGGTGGCGGGCGCTGGCGAAGGCCAGCGAGGCACCGGCAGTAGCGTACGTCATTATACCGAGCCAGGGTGGGTTTCAAAATTTTCAAGGATTACCGTCCGGGCAGGGTGTGCAGGGTACGATGTGTCACATGCAGGATGAGTTTCTGGCCGATACCTTTACCGTATCCCGGTTCGGTTCCACCCGGAAAGGCACATTTCATGGCCATTGCCGGGCCTGATATGATGCGCTTGGAGCACATTTCAAACGTCCCGGGGAAAAAGTATGTCAGACAAAAATCAATGAAAAAAGAGGGAAAGCTCAAAAATAAAATCAAGACACGGTAGCCAGGCGGCTTGAGAACGATCTCGATTGTAAGAGGTTCACATGTTTTCGAAACAAAATCGCACCTAAGTATAACTTCTTGTGTTGCTACTTTTTCGCTCCGTCCGCCTGGAAAGCGTTTCAACTGCAGGATTAGCGTCAAAATGTATAGTAACACACAATTATATTGTTGTTTGGTATGCTCTTAACTATGGCAATGATACTCATCAATTCAAGCATCGAAGGGTACCGTTTGCATTCGATAAAAGGCAATGAGCCAACTACCTTTAAAGTTCGTTTGTGTTTCTTAATATGTTGTCGAAATTGGCAAACTGGCGTAAGTTCTCAATCTAACCATTGTTATTGACGAGTGCTTTAAATTTAATAATTTTGAATGAAATAACCAGCTAAACTATATACTTTGTGATTATTCCTTTGCCCGGATAGCAACACTCACGCACGGGACAACTGAAATATTCTAGCGTTGAGTTTTGTTTGAGGGGCCCAATAGTTGCATAAAACTTGAAGTCGAGTTAGAAGGAGTTAGAATATGTTTCGAATATGCTATCGAGGAGTTAGAATAAGTTTAAAATATGGTTCCACTTAGTGAGCCCGACTGATGGTAGAAGGACGAAAATGTATCACATCGCAACCACTCTACGTGATCGCAAAACGGCGGACGGACAGTGCACCGGTGCAGTTGCACCGCAATTTGTTAATTGTGCTAATGGATTGCAACAAATTGGCCAATTTTTGGGCATCGCATCGTCGGACCACTTTTACTGGTACGAAAACCCCGCAATCGAAGGATTTCGTGTCGATGTTACATCCGTCATCCTGGGGCGACATATGCGCCCCGCGAGTGTCGTGGCGTATTTTTCCGAAAGTTTGTGGCAAATTCGATCGAGATCTTAGGGCAACTTTACCTCGAAGCACGATTGATACATCCTCGGCACCGATCGGTATAATGTCCAATCTCCAGATTGGGCTAAAGACTAATTCGAAAAATTTCTTACACCACCGGTGAGCGCTACTTAACTCTCTTGAGCTTAACAACAAATCTGTTTAAAAGATGCAAAAACATCTGCCACGTAACACAAACGTTCGCGTGCAGGGTATTACATATGTAAATCAAACAACGGCAACATTTTTATCTTTTACCTTACAGTCGCGGCCTCGTCACTGTAATACATTACCCTCCGCCGTAGGGGTTTACAAACAACAAATGGCGGCACAAAATGACGTCTTTTATGGAACGTTAATCAATGGTGCATAATAGCAGCGTGGTGAAACTGGGAATTCGCTGCACAACAAAGCCGCCGTTGTAGTGATTTTGTTTGAACCATGGGCGCGTGACAGAAATCTTTAAAAAGCGAGCATACATACACCATAGCATAGCACAACGTCTGAGAACTGAGCATTTGGGGCCTCTTTTTTAAGGCCAACCTCTTCTCGGCTCCGTCACAGCAGTGCTTGGTAAACACATCATTGATTTTCTGTTTCTGAATGATGCCTTCAATTTTAATGTACTTTACGGCGAGTGTCAGCAACAGCAACAGCATAAATCACCCGTTCGGCATTCCAGTTTGTTGAACTGTTTAAGCACAAACGCTAGTGCCATGAATGATCCCGCCCGATTCGTCTTCATCAGCGCTCCATGGTAGGGTAATATTCAGCAAGGATCGAAAAATTGCGTATAAGAATAGACTGTACAGCTTTGGGGCTTTCTTTTACTAATCGTTGCAAATTTATGCAATCGCTTAGCCGGTTGCAGAACCTTTTGTTCGGCTCACTAAACACGCCTGCCGTTGATCACCACCAACAATCGAATGATTGTGCGCATTTCCTCCCTCGATATATTATACCTATCTGTCACGGTCGGCACGGTCGTTGTGTGCGAGCGTGCCCGTCGCTCTGTAGTGTGATATTTATTTGCCATCCACTTTTTTCTCGCGCACGAACTAATTCTTCTGTCATTTGCGATAGACCATATCCGTTTTGTCCCGTTAAGCTGTCCTATGGCGACAGGGGAGGGATTAATAAAAATGGAACAGTGTACAACAACCGACACGGCGATGTTTTAAGCCCGACTGCTGCTGAATCCAGCCGCCTTTTCCACGGCAGAGACGATTTCAAACAGCCTTGTGATCTGGGGCGGGCGTTACAAGAACCGTTATGCACACTTTGGCTGGTTTTGGGCATTCCGATGAGTTTTTAGAAGCCAGTTTTAGTTATCAGAGAAAGAGAGAGAGAGAGAGAGAGAGATGGAGAGAGAGAGAGAGAGAGAGAGAGAAAGAGAGAGAGTTTCGCAGCATCGTGGTAAACATTCCAACCGAAATTCTCACGTTGTTTTTCATAAACTTGAGCCAAAATCAAAATGCAGGCTGATTGATGATGGCCAGTTTTGGGCAAGTGGTACCGTCTGGCCAGCGGATATCTTAGCACGGGTAGCGCACTTACACGACTGTTAAATTTAGAAACTCGCGAGCAAACAGAAAAAAAACCCTTCATACGCCATATCCGGAGCTGGGAGAAGCTCATTATATTGATGTATTTTCATTTATCATCCGTAGAGTAGTGCAACCCGAATTACGCCAAGTACGCCCATTGTAGGAGCCCAGTGAAGTAATTAACGAACCAACCGCCACCGTACACTAACACACGAGCAACCGAGCGCTGTAGCACAGGTTTCCAGGTATTGCTTTTGTGTAACACGCCTTTTTCTCTCCCTTTGTATCCTAGGAGAGTGGAATCATAGCACCGTGGCGACGGAATGCTTCGATCATGGTCACGATCGCACGACACACGACGCCATCAGCCACTGTTTGCTGGAACAACCAACCAACCGAGCGCACTGGCCGATAACACTGCCAATAGTCTGTTGATTTCCGTTCACTATCTATCAATAGTGCTTTCTGTTTGAACTGTCGAGGATTCGCGCCGCTCACCACACGACGCGGTAGGGTGTTGTACCACGAGTTTGAACAAGCGTTCCTTATTGTGTTTTGTGACTTTTCAGTGGTTTGCTCCACACCCACAGCCACGTAACGCAGGGCAAAGGCTAAAACAGGGGCAAAATTCAACACAGCCTACACAACAGTTGCCACCTTCTCGGGGCCCTTTTCTTACGTTGTAATAGTCTAAAACGGGTATCTGTACGCTCTTGGTTTCAAGCTAGTACTGAAAAGATGCAATCATTGAGCTACTCGAAGAAGCAACATGTTGAACATGTTGAATCGCTGAGATCCTTTCGGCCCGCGGTGAGTGGTTTATCAATGACCCTCAGCGTTCGGGCACGGCACGGAAAATACGTTTCAGGGTTTATCATGCGCTCACGCGCCGCCCGAGAGGCGAGTGCTTCCAGTGAAACGCGTTCAATTTCGCAATTTTAGGCGTTAGGCGAACCTGCGAATCCTACCGACAACCACATTACAACCCTTCGGAGCTCTGTGCCGAAGGCGTTCTTCGGAAGCCGTTTCGCAAAGTATTATCAGCGAACGCGCGAGCATCATCAGGGTGGTTGCTGAGTGCCAGCCGTGCTCGCCGTGACCATGTGACCTGTTGACCGGTAGATAATTAATGCGCCCATACAGATGGTGTGGTCTGTGGCATTCGGAACCATTCTCAAATCGCCAAACAGAGACTTACGGCGCCCTAGTGATGCCATGCCATCCCCGGGATGGGCATTAAAATGTTGCCCCTGGTAGTAGCCTGCTCAGCAACGGGTTGTAAAACGGCGTTTGTGTACCAGTGAGCCCTGTTGTCTGATGGGATTATTTTTATTTACAAAAACCGAACAGCAGACACTCAACGGACGGCCAGTCCGCCCAACATGCGAACCTAAAAATGGCTATACCATAATCAACCACGCACACTGGCGCAAACGCACTGAACACTAAACACTGCACAAGGCAATAAAAGATCGGAATATGTGTCTTGCCTGTAAGTTACAGCTAATCTCCCGTTGAACGATATCATACGGAAACAGTTGTTGAATGTTCGAAAGCATTATTTTTTCCCGATGTATGTATCAAACGTATGATATTTCTCTTCGCGGCAAACACATTACATAAATCAATCAAAAGTGACCAACGACGCGCTAAAATGCTCATTCAATGGAGGCGCCTGGTACGTTTCACTTTTCGGCTTGTGGAGATCCTTCACCGGCAACGGGTACGTGCCGACAATGCTTTGTAATGCCAGAAAATACATTGTTCTAGCCACGTACAGGGGTCGGGATGCCTGCTCAAGGCCATTTAACTGCTTGACACACCCTTTGTAAGCCCAAAAGATCTGTACATTTGTCACAAACGACATGGGTGGTCAGTATGTTTGTGTGTATGTGTGAGAATGAAATTATCAATAAAGCCCCATTGATTGTATTTTGTTTGTTTAATCATGCCGCTAAGACTCGGCTGTTAAGAAATCAGAGAGAACTCTCAATGATTAATGTCATATTATATTGCATTTGTTTTTTCCCCCTACATAGGTTGGGATTTTTGAAAAAATTCTACAATCAACTAGCCTACAGAAAGGTACGGTTTAGTAACTGAACTTATTCACAGGATGTTTGTTTTGGAGGAAAAAAACAAACTACAGGTGTAGTAACCCCTTTACGATAACCTCTCTAGACGGCCGACTACAAAGAAGGTGTGGAAAAGTAGGGAACGCAATAGAATCGACTAATCACGCACATATTTCTCGTGTTGCGGAAAGTCCGCCTCTTTACGTCATAAAAATTGCTCGTGTGTAGGGAACCGGTGCAGTCTGCGGTGGGTGATCCATTTTGTGTCTCCGAACTGCAACTGCGACCGCCGACTGCACGGGCGAACGCAACAATTTGCCGTATAAATAATTCTGCATGCCGTGCGAGCTGAACCACACGCATACGCTTATGCATATCACAAAGAGTGCCCAAACACACCCATTTCGTGGACGTGGTGAGAGGCTTCCCACGTGACCGGTTTTCCCCACAGTGTGGGTGAGCGATGCTACCGTTCGCGACGATGGACGTGAACCTGGATGGATTCACTGGAAGGAAAATGAGCGGCTCCCGATGAGCCGGCACATCTGAGCTCCACGCTGAGTGAAATATGGTTATATAAACTTTACGTTTCCTTGGGACGGTCGCCAAACTGAAAACGACAGGAGGTTTCCGGATATCTCCGAACGACCAACGGGGGCCAACGGGGCTTCATGTCGCTGAGCCACTGATAGCATCTCCGATGAGCACGTGGGTGACGATGATTAGAGCACTTCTATGATCCCGTATCAGACTATCATATGTACGCCCATCAGACGCCAGTCAAACGACCGTCAGTTTTAGGGGGGACACATTGCTTGATGTCCTTTTGCTGTCCTTCTACTTCTACTGACTTGTCAATTCAAGTAGCTATGGTTAACACTAAATGGTATTTCGATTGCATAACGATAAAGACCTGTAAGTGTCAACGTATGCAGGTTGACAGGTTCAAATTTTGAATTGATCCCGGGAGAAATCGCAAAACCGCAACGCCCGTAGTGCTTGTCACCGACGACAAATTGGCTTGGAACGAATCGTTAACTTTGTGATGGTCATCTAAACGAAGTTTTAACTTTAAGATCTGCCTGTCTGCTGTTACGTCACGTGGGTGCAAATTTAAATAAATAGCGATTACGGTTCAATTTCGAGCCTGACTGGAATGGATCAACAGAGAAAATGCATGCATAATCGCAAAGCTTAGTGTCATACTTCGTGTATCACAAGAAGAGAAATTACCACCTCCGAAAAGTTCCCGCCCGTAAGCTTTTTACGAAAACTTAATTATTGGTGTGCCGCCCCAGCCTGCAGCGTAAAATACATATATACACAACAATGTTCCATAGTCACGCAAATTTGATCAATGCAGTGTTATTAAAGTACGCAAAATAGTAAAAAAACAAACTAAATATAATTCCATAACCAAAACAACATAGTTGAAACAACTTCAGTTGAAATTAACGGAAACTTTGACCGACAGTTTTAAAGGTACTTGTTCCGACCGAGTTAGCATGTAATGGCAACTGCCGATGCAACTTTCTTGACTTCCTCAGAGCTGTTTCAGTTTCTCTGTAAATGGTTGTCATTTCACGTACTTTGAAAATTTAGCATTCTTTCTGTCGTATTAGATGCACAAGAATTCGCCTGTTGGCTCTCGTTGATGCGCTGATCTTTAACGTTTTTTCGCACATTTTGCCCGGAAACTCGAAATTCTTTCCATGCATCTTTTTGCTCATGACGAAGGGGGGAACCGTAGTGTAGGATAACACCAGACGATGTACTGGGTGTACTGTAAATCTTTAACCGCTGACGCTGATATCGTTGAAACACGTACTATAAATACGAATGTAACTTTTAACATGGATCGAGAGCAAAAGTTGTCAGTAAAATCATATATCTACACCTAACCCTGAACAGTGTGAGCTCACTGAACAATGCCGTCCCAGGCTCCACCCTATAGTAATATGTTAAAACGCTTATATGCTTCTAAGAAAAATGTTGGTCGTTGTGTAATGTAATGTTGCAGCGATACAAATTTGCTTAAACGTGTAGTCAATTAAATCGTTTTCCACATTCCATTCCTGATCGGATCGGTATTTGAGGGGTTCCATGACGCTCGTTCCGTTAAAGGACGTTCGTTTTCGATTGATTCTAATTTTATCTCAATCGGCTTTAAAATATAGCGGCGTTACACTCCGTACCTTCGAAATTGTTCGTCACTTACACCGAATTCCAGTAAAACCGAATTCGGCACATTCGAACACCGTAAATGGGATTTTTTCTTGTGGTGTGGGCCATTTCCATTTATTTCGATTGACTGGAGCTTTCTGTCACCCCTACACGCGTGTTTAAGCGTAGGTTTGATTTTAAATTAATGAATTGTTGAGCCCGGCGCGCAATAAGTTGCAACTGGAATCTGGAGCCTTAGGGGGTTGTTAAAGGAAGCAGCCTTACCATCAATGAACAATAATCAATCGGAGCCATGTTCTTTCCCAGACATGCAAGTACTGGAACTTTGTTTTGTGCTTGAAAAAAAATAAATACGCATGTACCAGAAGAAAACTTTAGAATGTTACAATTGAATTGTACCATGCTGAAACTTCAGAGACTAGGTTACTCGCAGCATTTGCTTTCAATTATTAGACTTATTGGTTCAAATGGAAAAGTTCAATAACTATTAATTGTGAAAAAGTGGCCTACGTGAGGATATTTAGTTTTGCTGTTACTAACAAATATTAGTGGTCTGGTTAAGTACATTTAAAGTAGCATCAAAATAGCCCAAAAACATTTTCATCCCTCCGTAAGTTTGTCCGTGCGGGTCCGTCCGTGTAATAAGCCACGGGAAGTCTGGGCACGCAAACTGGTTTTTGCTTTTCTCCGGCCCTACCAGATTTGGGTCTTGGTTTTCTTTATGGGGTTGATTTTATTTTTCTACATCAGACGACAAAAAAAGTTCGGTACAGCCAAGAACGTTTTGCGGAAAATATTCAAACAGGTGGTCGATCAACTAGTGAACCACAAAGCCAGTGCCGGCTCTCGTCGGTACACTTCTTTGACACTTGAACTATTCGCAGGCTTTTATCGCTAGAGGAGAGCAAAGATGATTTTGAAGGATGCTTTAAATGCACGGATATTGGTACACAAAGTCGCGACGGAAGCCGTTTGTGCAATTTTTCTTTTTAACGTTTTCTGCCCTCTTTAGGCCGTTTCCGAACGAATCAAGAGTCGGGATGATGACGATAAAACCATCACGACATGGTTTTTCATTTCGCTCTCAACGGGGTTCCCAGTGTCCTGTTGGTCTTTCGTATCGATTATACACTCGAAGGAACTGATGGTGTCGTATTCCTGGAACTGTAACGAAATTTGCCACATGGGGAGTGCACTGAATAGAGCGTTGGTTGGATGGGATTCACTTTGCGAGGCAACTACATGGTGATAGTGTGCAAACAATCCGCTTGTGGTCGTTACACATATTAAACTCAATTTGATACCAGACGTTGCTCAGCTGATGAAAAGTGATCCTAAAAGTGGTTGCTTTTTCATCACAGATTTCGGTGTTTGGCAATAAAATTAATCCGGATTGACAGATATTTTTATTAGGATGGATGAGAATAATGAAGCTATTGCAATGCAGTAAGACGATAATCTGTTAAACACCGTACGGAATCGGACAGCCCCATGCAAGCCGAGATTGTTGATGTCTGTAGAGAAAACCCCAAGCTACGCTGGGAGGCAAATCTTTCTTTTCTTATTTTTATAGCCGCTCACAAATCGCTGCGAAGTGGCGATTGAAGTAACCATTAAATTTAAAATACCAGCACGAGGCTGGGATAGAAAACTCGTTGTTGTATCATTACTCCCCCCCTGCTTACAAGTTCGCAAAGTCAAGTACTGCAAACCACAGTCCTAATTTAAGGGCTATTTAAGGATGTTTTATTGCTGCAATTTACAAGAAATATGAAAGAATAGAGGGCTCATCTAGGTCCACATACTTTTGGCACAAACCTTGGTGTACTTTTTTCAGGTATGTACCCAATAGCTGGTAGATTTTATTTTTGTTTCCTAACAGACTTCAGAATTAGGAGTAACAGTTTCATGCGTCATCTGCAGAACATTCATGCAGAACATTAATATTTCGAACAACATAGTGACTTGTGAGTATTTTCACCTACTACTGGAGGTTCGCAAGGTCGCGTGCTTACTTCAACTCTTTTCAATGTCTTGCTGTCCACCCTACCTACGATGAAAAAAGCCTCTAGTTTTTCTATGCATAACACTGAAATACCCTGAAGCTAGTCAGTATTTAGGAGGAAACTTAGACCAAAGATTTAATTTTGAAACACAATTAAATAGTGAGAAGATATTGATGACACCCCTTCATATATAGAAAATCAGAATGGGATCTGAAGATCAAATTACTTATTTTACATACCAACAGTAAATTTGACAGTAAGGCCTTTGATGCATTATTAATTTGACTAAAATATACCTTATCACATAGACAGAAACTTAAAATTATTTAAAACAAGTTAATAAAAGTAATCTTAAACTTGGCTCTCCGAGCTCGTTCCATTTTGAGAACCCTATTTAGTCGGTAAACTGTACATAGTTTAGGTTTTTGCACTAAGACAAGTTTTACTACTACAACTACAGGACAGTGATTTAGAGCATGCGTCTATTAATTTGAGCAGACATTGTCTGAAAAGGAAGTTCTTTTGGATAATGTCCTTGCTAGGTTCTGGCCACGTTCCCGAATGACCTCGCTTTGATCAATGCGAACTGATGAAAGAGGAATCATCATTAAAAATGGTTATCAGATTTGCGGCTCACAGGATATAGGCGATTCCACCCAATCAGAACGCAAAAGGCCAGGCATTTGCCACCAGCCGTTCATTAAAGAAGCTATCTAGGAAGATAAAAAATCGAATAGCTGGTTTTGCGACTATGCTTTTTGAATGAAAAAAGCCCCTACCCCCCTTATGTCGACTTATGTCGAACTGACTTTATCGACTTCTGTCGGTCACATTCGGCATCTAACTAGTCAGTATCAAAACCATATGCAATTCTCAACAAATCAGTAACGGGTGGACGCCTTTTCTCTTTCATTCGTAAGAAAAGCGGCGTTCAAAAAATTACAATCATATAATCTAAACATATTTCTGGCAGCATTCAAAGTGGTTTAGTAAATTTGTAATCCAAGCCCAACGAATCGACTACCGTCACAAATCACAGCATACAAGTTGAGAATAGGATGCTCCTCATCAAAAAGGTATTCCAAAAGAGGTGATAAGACGGTCACCCTGCAGTTTGACTGTATAATGTTCCTTTCATTGTCACGCGATGTTCGTCGGCACTCTATCCACCAAACTCATTTGCGGTGCATTCATCCCACATTATGAACAGAAGGCAAATAATAGACCGCAATGATTGGCGAACACGAGAGACCGTATTGCCTTCGGAAAAGTTAATTTCTCTACTATGAAATCTGTGTCGGTCGTGGCACAAACCCGAGAGGAAACGATAAATCAGAGAACTTCCCTGGATATGAGAAGATGCGAATGATTCGTGAGCAGACATGTGGGAATACGCTGGGAGAGCGATGGGTCAGCGCAAGCGCATGGCCGCTGCCACCTCACATTTCCGGCGGATGGTGCTCTTTTCTCATTTACCGTTCGGATGTCGGGAAATTCGAAACGCTTTCCTAATGGCCCAAACCGTCAGTTGGAGTGAAGACTCGAGGTGGGCAAGTTGTATTCCACGCAGTGTCTGGTATGCGAGTTACTAAGGTACGTAACGGCTACAGGGGAGTAGTAGCTCCTTCAACTTACCCATATCATCAATAATAGGAGCCATTCGCAGAGTGATTCCGACAAGTAGTAGGCACATAATTAGCAGTAAGCAAGCAGTCGCTATGATCGTCCAGCGGGCACGTTGTGGCAGATCGTCGGGGTCTATCACCTGTAAATGAAAATAAAACAACAATATCTTCCATCAACATACTGTTTGATGAGGATGACTTGGAAGTAGGTGTACACTATTTACGGTGATAAAACAGTGCACAAAGAATGCATTCGGAATACAAGGGCCCTTTGAGATACATTGAGCTGCTATCTTACCTTCACGCTTTGGTCGTCCAAATCGTGTACTAGGATTTTTCGCTTTTTATGTCGTGTTTTCTTACAGTGCCGATGATGGTGATGATGATGTCTGCTTGCCATCCATCCAGTGATGTATCGCCCCCAAAAGGAATGTAAACAACACGAAGGATAAAAAAATATCATGAAATAAAACTTGACAACGGTTCGCTTGTACACAGTAAGAGCACAACTTGAGCGGTGTCCTAGAACGTATGCATGTCTGAAGAGATCTATTCTGATTAGAAATGACAACAGTCTCATATTACAAGCAATGTGATATAGCTGAAGAGAGACCCCTGAGACTACTCTAGGGAGCGCTTATTAGCATACATGACTATCCTCTTGAGTGAAGAGCTCTACAAGTGGACGTAGCAGAATTCAGGCCTTCCTATGCTACTATTGTTGTCCAAGGTTTTCCAATGCGGGGGATGTTCGGCGTATCATCGAATTTCATTTGTTAACTTAACCTCCGTTGCTCGACTGGGTGTTGCGACTTAGAATCTCAAATAACGGCACGTAGAGGCACTTCTTACCTGTGCTTGTGTTTCTTCTTCTTCTCAGACACTATCGAATCAAGTTCACCGTGACAGTCTGACTCCATTTGCATCGAAATATCGTACATCAAGTCTTCGTCGTAAGGAAATTGGCTGCAATGCCCCGTGCATTTCGTTGCGACGAGTAGAAAAGTAGACATCAATATGAAAAGAGAAAAAGAATGTCCATAAATTAACTTATTTTCAAAAAAAGAATTACGCCGCGAAAAGCTGAAAACTGGAGAAAATTTGTTTACTGATGTTGGTTTATATCCATTATTATTCTTTTTAAACTCAATTGAGCTCTCCACAGTCGTCGCTGTCGTAATATCCGTATGTTGGACGGTGTTGTACAACTTTCTAATAGTGCAAAGTTTTGAAGCTACTTTGACTTCACGCCACTGGAGAATCGAGCTCAACCGGTGGAATGTCGCCAATATACAATCCAAACGTAGTATTGATGACTAGTATTCCCAGTTCATCAAGAGAACAAATTTCTAACGTTAATGGATGAGTCATTTAAATTTAGTTAAATAAATTTTAAAATTGTTATGATAAAAACAATATTATCAAAACGGAAAATGTGAGCAACACTTACATAAGCTGATTGGGTGGACGACTAAGGATGCAGTGCTGCAGTCCACTGGCACCGTCGCCGCCGCGGCCGCTGCCGCCGCCACTACCACCGCTGCCACTGGTCGTTGGGAACACAATGACGGGATCAGAGCATCGTTTCAAATATTCTAGAACAGGAGGATGAGTAAAAAAGTTACTTTGAGAACATCGACCGTTCCAGTGACATCGAATCTTGCAGAATTGGGCTTTCGGTGGTGGCTTCGCGATATGTGTGCAGCAACGTAACGGGAGAAGGGTCCTTAACGTGGAGTACACAACAAGAACAAGTAGTGCGTACAAAGGGGGGCAAAGGTTGGAGATACGTAGGGCACTACTGAAACTATTGCGCGTTAAGCACACCATTCCTTTTTCTACTTACTGTACTTCCTTTTGTTTAGCTTGTCTTCGTCGCTTTCGTTCACGTCGTAGCCCATTATGTAGGAGGAATCGCCGTAACCGTAACTGCCGGCCCCATTGCCCTTGCGATGGTGATGTTCTTTCGCGTTCGATCTGCGGCTGCACTGCGCGTGGCAACTGTTACCCGGCGCGACTTGGGATGGTACACCGGTGACGGTACCGGAGGTAGTAGGTCCGTGGTGTAGCTCAACGTTACAACTTGATTGTCGAAGGAAATCGCTCTCCTTGCGGTGCCGTTGGCTGCCCGATGCGCGAGCCAAGTTGGTGATAGACTTAGCCAGTTCCGCGGTTTTGACCATCGAGGTGCTCACGGTTTCGTCCACCATCGAGGAGTACGCAGGCGGCGGAAGCTTGTGCGACGCGGAAGGAGAGGGGTCTTGGACGTGGGGTTTGTTCAGCTCGCCAACGGAACAGTACGTTGTGGTGCCCCTGGGCGGTCGTCGGCAATGTTGCAGCTTAACCGTATCACTAACCGGCGGTGATTGACGTGCGGTATGCGTTGCTATCACAGCTAGGTTGGATGCCGTCAGTTGATTAAAGCTTTCAATGAATCCTAGAGTAGATGGAGACTCTGCCATGGGTTCTCCGATCGCGGTATTGTCATCGTCCGCAATGGCACTGTGATTGTTACAATTTTTTTGTGCTAATTTGTTTTTCATACTAGCGCTACTACTACTACCGCCATTAGTTCCTAGTAACTGTGTCGCTTTGGTGGTTCCACCACGCGCGGTACGCCGGCCGTCACCAGCCACCGGCACTAGCTTCTGTTCCTTCACTATCACAGTGGAGTTGTAGTGCTGTTGGTGCTGCTGCAGGTGCTGCAAATGGTTCGCTTCCGCCTTGCTGAGATCCATTAGGGAGCTATCACACTCTATGGCACTCGTTTTCGTCGACGAATGCTGCCGATAGGTTGCGGGGCTGAATGTCAGGTGCCGGCCCTCCGTACCTGTCCGTTGCCGTCGCAGTATCGGACTGTTTTGAGCGCTTATCGACTTAGCTTCCAGCAAACGCAGCCGATTGACGGCACTTCCGGGTGACAGGTACGAACCCGTACCGAATCGATAACCAGCGGCAGAAGCAGCAGTGGCGTGTTGCTGCACCGAGTTTTTGATGATCGATATCGGCTCGGAGGCAGTGCTTCCCCGTTTTCCCGACACACCGCCCCTGACCCCGTCCAGCTCCATCGCCACGTTCGTTGCACTATCGTTGAGATCAAACGATTCGTGTTCTATTTCGATTGAAATAGGCTCGAACACCGACGGTTTTCTCGTTGTAGTCTTTTGATCGCTCCGTTGCGGAGGCACGCCTGCTTTGATCACAGTTGACTCTCTCGTCCGCACATCTGCGTTTGACGGTTGACCGCTATCGGAGCTCGTAGGCGTTAGGTTCACGGCGGTCGACACCGGATTATCACGTACTAGGCTGGGTGAGTAACATTCGTCTCTGGGAATGTCCGCCTGGAACCGACGGGCTGAGTCAACCGCATTCGTCGTCACAACCACATTGCCATCGGAGTCCACCAACGACGAAAGGTCGCCGATTTCAACGATCACCTCGTCGGCGTCATCGCTGATAAGGGAATTATCGATCGCTAACGAAGCGGCCCCATTCGCTCTCCGATCTTCACTCTCGTAGATTCGCCATCCAGCAGCCGATCCGGAGGCGTGCTCAGCCAGTGCACCATTACGATCGGCATAATCTGGCTCACTGGTGCCATCGGGATCTCCAGCAGAGATACTGCCGCTGGCAGATGTAGTTACCGATTGATGGCAGCAGGCGGTGGTTACCTTGCGGTTGAAAACGGCTTTGCGCAGGAGCCGTGATTTTTTGTGCCGCTTCTTGAACTCACACTCACGCTTGATCGCCAACATTTTATTCTCGACCAATGTCGAGAACACGGCCTCAAACTGAATCGCCCGCCCCAGATCACCGAGGGTGCCATTCGTGCACACGGCTTTATCAACTTTCATCCTTGCGTCGCACAATTTCGAAGCCAAAATATTGGAACAAGCCGGACAGCACAGCTACTAACTGGATTTTCAACATAAAAGCGCTTCACAAGTCGTTAACAATCGCTAAAACAGGATTACGTTCACCGAGCGAAACAGCGTAACAATGTGGTGACAACTCGTTCCCCATCTTCTTTTTTTTCTGCCGAAAGTACGTCTGTGTACAAAGTAATGTCGTTTACGAGTAACTATGAGTATTTTGAACGACGGTGCTAGCTGTGATTTGTCCAGCGTATGAAACCTTCATGCTTGACGATGCGCATAAGCTGATCGGGTTGCCGAGTAGATCTGTGGAAAGTGGGCGACACTACCGGGTCCGCATTGTAACTCACTAAATCTGGGCGGTTAAGCTGTGAGAAAAAATAAAAAAAGCGATCAGTGCGGTATTCGAGTAATTACCTTAAAAAACGCTATACACGGTTTACATACAGTCGGTACATAATCCGCCACGAAGAGAGCAGATATAACTTTTATAGGAATAACTTAAATACACATTTCTTCGTTTCAAGTACAAGTTCTACCTAAAATCAGTTACCACAAATACCACACACATATGTCTTCAAGTTACGCTGTACTTTTTCAAAACAATTCGAAGGTTCCTTTGACTTGTTCAGCTCGCCATCGAAATACAGAACCGCAGAGCATAAGCAAAGCATAAGGGGCATAAGCTGATCGTTTTTAAAAGAGTTTTAAGAGCGTATGATATTTGTGTAGGTTCATAAATTTATGGTTAAAGAGACGATTATCTAAGAAACAAGTTATTTGTTTCACGAATATTTCGCTTACATTATGGCATAATTCTTTTACTCCACTGGCGCATACACATTGCCCCGAAAAAAGTGTTTATATTACCCGTATTGAAAACTTTACAGGCTTTCTCAATTTAAACAGAATCGCACATGCGGAAAACAGCAGTTAATTATGTCTTGACGGTTTTACTTGTTATCCGCGAACTAGAAATCAGGGCCAAACAAAACAATTTCAAAACAGACAGCAATAAAACATATACACAGCAGGTAGTGCATTGGTCAACGCTGGAAACAGCATAAGCAACATTTTAGCAGATGAATGAAATTTACAGGGTGTGTTAATCGTGTAAACCCAAAAACCTAAAAGTAAAAGCAGGAATGCAGAAGTCAGTTTTCCCAGTGTAAATGTTGCACTGATCACTTGTTAATCACAATCACAATCAAGTAGTCACATTCTCACAGTATTAGTATTCTTTCAGCGAAGAATTGTTTTGCAATAATTCCTATCTGCTTGTCTGGATCAAGTAATTTTATTCGTGCCATAAGAACGAACCGGAACGAAATGATTCGGAAGGCACACATAGTGCTAACAGAACGATAACGAACAAGAGTAGCCTTTAGGACTAGTTCGGGTGAGGCGTCTCAGTGAGGTTTAACGTATAGGATATCGAACATCTGTAAACCAGATCGTCGATGCCATTATTTTACGACTGTTTACGGGTGTTTAAAATGAGTGACAGGAGGTCATCTCTTTTACAAACCGTCCTAGTGTAAGTCGCGTTTTTGGTGGCATCTGCACGTTTCACGTATGTTTACAATGCCCTTGTGAATAAGCTTTATTTACGGCAGTGAATCGAATTCCACCAGTTTTCACTGCATCGTTCATAAATGTTCAATTTGGTATTTTGTAGAAGCTCGAAGAATCAAGAAATTCATCTTACAACAACGAAGTCTACGAAAGATCAGCGGAGGCGTTTGAGCGGTTTAAAGCATGGCACCGCTGTCAAGATTAATAGGTTTGAATCTTCAATGTATACACAGCTAATGACTTGGGCCGTTTAATGATGTACCCGAACAGAAAAAGGTGATAAGTACGATTCGTTCGCTTTGATTGGTTTTGGGCTTGATTCCATCACCGCGCAACAGTAACCAGAAATGGTCTACCCGTTTTTATTAACTATAAAATGGTTAAGCAAACCACGTACGAAATCTCCCAACCTTTATCATCGTCATCTGATATTGCAAAGCTGACACTGTGTTACAGCTTCGTGGGTGAATCCGAACCATTGCCTCTTAGATAAGGCGATGTCTGCTCGAAAACTAGTGAAACCTAGTGACCTAAACCGAGATTTCGCTCCATCGCTAAACTGATTAGACAACGTCCGATACTTGCAACATTTGAACCTGGCATATTCTCCAACCATTTCTAAGTTTAGTAGGAAGTCCACCAGAAAGGTTGTTCGATCGTTTAGCGCTGTATAGATAGCGATGCCACATGATTTTAAACGTTCTGATCACCTAAAATCACTAGTAATCGTAACGACCGGAAGAAAGGAAAACTCGTAAAACGGTAATCTAAATCGTAAAGGAAACCCGTAAGGCGCGAAGGAAAAAGCGAAAAAGGGCTGCGTAATTATATTCAAATGTTACGCCATTTTCTCCTCCATCTCTGTCATCAAGGACTAAGCACGGATTTAAAACTTTGCCTTGGACGAAGAAAAAATGGGGACAGTCGATTGCTGTGGAGTAGAACGTGTGAGACACCCGAAACCGCAAGGGTTGACCGGCAAAACATTATGGCTTTTACAATTACCGAATTCACACGAAACCCTTCCTAATAATCGTTCACGAAAGCGGAAGGGAGAACCAGGGAGCAACAACTAATGAGCAACATTAGTGGAACCTTCGGAAAAAAAACGATGCAACGAATCGAGTTAAGAAGTGCGCCCAGCACTCGTACACCTGTGCGCAGCTGTCCTGGCGTCAAGGCCAGGACACAACCTAAATCAGAACGTTTTCTGTGAAGTCATACCTTATAGCCGACGAAAGTGGCATACTCCCGCTATATTTGGATATCTTTGTCATGTGTAAACAGGTAAAGCTGCTGGCAGCCGTGGCGAATGACACTACCACCCTCGGAAGGAGTAATTTCGGACCGCCGTTCTGGATTGTCCGGAGCCTTACGCGGGAGCTTCTTGGGTTGAGCAAGCGAAAAGCGGTGGGCGGCTTTGTTGAAAAATTATCTCCAATAAACCGGCCAAACACATCGTTAATCTAATTTTAGGTCAGTACACCGCTGTGCACCTTCAGACCGATGGAACATATGTACCGAGCAAAAATGACGCCCGACGTATATCGATTATGTACCGCGGTGGGTGAAATATTTATTTCTCCATCTTACGCATACGTGCACTATTAATAGCGCACATACTGGCACGGAATATTATAATATCACACATCGGCGTGCCTCGCACATCGCAGTGTTTTGCTGTAATCAAACAGCACCGAGCCGAGTGTGGGAAGCCTAATCCCATGTAGCGATATCGTGGACGGGGAATGAAATATCTTATGTGAAACAGCAGTTGTGAAACTCCGTGACCGTGATTGGTGCCTGCACACTATTCACTATTCAGCCCTGTTTGCCAGACCATTCTTCCTCGGTGCCTAAGCTGACTAAGCCTCTATGGCAACGGTCCCCGACGAACGTCTAAGGCAAATGAAGGCCCAGCACGGCGAGTGGACGAAGCAATCGAAGCGATCAATCAAGCACCACCTGGGGGTGTTGACTACCGATAGACTCTGCTTCAAACATCACGCTATAGACTGCAGGAGAGGCGGAGGGCAAGTGTGATGGAGATTCTAGTAGCGCTCGATAGAATGCTACTAACCGCAGCGTGGTTTCGTCAGTTCTTCCCTATGATGCCTGTCAGCACCTTCCGTATGGAGGCACGAATCCGTCATAGAGTGTGTCTTCGTCGGCCTGTTGTATAATCGCCCCTAGTCAGGAACCTGGGACCGGAATACGAAATAAGACCCAAAGAACTGTGACACTGCAGCGTTTATCACAACTAGTTACCATTCGTTGGACAGCTTCCTTAGGTTTAACTGCGTCGTATTGTGTTTTCGGTAGGCTGGACCATTTTCATCCGGCGAACAATCTATTATTTGTTCCAATTTTTAGTCAATCTACATCTTTATTTGTCTTCTATTTTATCTATTGTTCTTTTAAAATGCTCTTGGGCCGTTTGAAATGTACGTGCTTTCATGCTATCGATTAAGATCACATGTTAAACAACGTATTAGGTAAATGCAAAATAATTTTTACCTTAGTTAAGCATAGACACTGTTTTGCGGAGACCTCAGGGAGCCCCATTGCCCGTGGGACCCAACGTTAAACACTGTCCCAGTGGTGTAAAACAGTACAAATAGTATCAAATCGCTAGTGTATGTCATGCCTGTCAGATTGACCGGGTGAAATAGTACGATCCAAAGCATCGAGGAGCACTGTAACATTTCCTTATAGGGATGCAACGTTTTTTTTGCTATGAAAGGTAGCTTAGATGGAAACAAAGCAGTTTAATAAACCGGGTCTCTGCAGGTAGGGCTTTGTGTTCTTTTCAAACCCAAAAAATCGTTGTAAAATATTCTTCAACAGATGGCGTGCCAAACGCCATCTGTTGAATTTCAATGATGTACGATCTTCATCGTACGTCATAAACAGTAAACATTTCCATTTCCATTGCTTCAACAATGGGCAAAACGGAGCTAGCGGGGTGTGGTTAGTTTCAAATAATATCCCGAGATCCCGAGTGTGATATTTGTGCTGGTATGCAAAAGGATTTGAATACTCACCCATAACATTATACATTACAATTTCGTCGTAGCATATTCGATTGAACGTTAAACGCACAGCACGTGTTATTTCTTAGGATCTATTAAACCCGACGACATAAGCATTGCTTGAAATTTGTATCATGGTACGCAAAACACGAATTCTTATTTCTAGCCAACAATACTTTCATTTCCATGTTAGCCAACCGGAATCATCTTTACAAACACACGAAACAACGTACATAGGAACACTGTACATGATGCACTTTACACACTGCACTGCTGGAAGAGACAATCGACCCAATAAATAAGCTGTCAAAGGGAACAATTGCTACTAAAATCACCATCATCTTATCATTCCATTAAACCCATTACATGCATTGTAGTACTTTAATCCAATTTAGTATAGTTTTCGCCAGCTATCATGCTTGAACGAGGTTACCTTCAAACTGTGAATTGAAACGATTAGTTCCAATTTCATAGAAATCTATCAACATTTCGCATGAGCTGTGGACCATTCCTTGGGCTACATCTCTACCGACGAACCACAACAAGAAACGTATTTGTTGATAATAAATGATAGATTGGGTTGAGATCAAATCTCGATTAATGAAGTGAATGTTAAACTATAATACGACGAAACCACGGTTGTCAGTGTTGATACGGGTGGCTCAACCTTCTCACCCTCAACCAATGCACATAATGCTTTCCCGTTACGATTTTCTCGTCGACGATGATGTCACTGGCATCAGTCCCTTTTTTATCGGTCTTTTGTGTGTCACAATAAATCTCGAAATACCAAAAAAGGGAATAAAAGAAAGAAAAGCGTGTTTAACGTAGAAGACGCTCTCATTGGGTCGCTTTAATTCAGAATCGCCATGTAAATCTATCCCAAAAGAAAATGTAGTACTAATGAATTTCTCAATACGCATCGTTCAGAGCTTGTCAACCGATACCAATCGATAAATACTGGTCAATATAGGTCAATGAAAGAAAAACAGGCAACTCGTATTAAATCTACGTTAATGATGGACTGTGAGTCACTTTGCCTCAATACTAATCTTTTGCCATAACATACTAATCTTATCACAAACCATTACGTTCTCTCGCGTCAATTTGGACAAATTATACAGCTTTAACCTCCTTCATCACTTTCAGTTACTTTTATGACCCTAGATTACAGTCAGAAGAGTTTTCAAATGAATCACACTAAAGTGCTCCTTGCTCTACTACTTCACCATTATCAAATGAAGCTCTCAATGTAGGCGATTCGAATAAACAATCGATATCCGTTACATTACATTCGACAATGCTCACCACTGTTAATCTTTAAATAATTTACAACTGTCAATACAACTGACTGTATGGCAAAAATCTGAAATCAAGTTGAATTCAATTATTGCTGCAATCGTGGCGTTGTTAGTACTCAAACTGCATCGATGAAATTCAATCCCACTGGAAATATCCTGCTATTTGCCTGCTGTTTTAACTGGTAGTCCATTGAATATTTAGATGAGTTTAACCGCCAGACAAAGGTTGCGTAAATGAAGCAAAAACAATTGTAGAAACGGTAGCAACCGAATAGAAGCTTGTTCGAATGTGTTCGTGCGCTCATTTCAAATACAAACACATTGCCTATCAGGGCCCGTCAGAGCTCGTCGCTCGACGAGGATTTACCGTTTGCTACCCAAACATGAACTATGAAAATATACCACAGATAGTAACAGCAACAAATAATAGTAATCTATAGCGGTAAACTATGGAAGTCTGTGTTTTGTCAGTCTTTCATAGAATCACTGCATATTCGATTAACTCTTCGACTTCGAACGAATCGAACGAATCGATGTATGCTTCCAAAATAGTCAAGTCAAACATGCTTTACAATCAAACTTGTACGAAAGCGTGTACTTGTGCACCGAATAGAGATGAGCAAAGCGAAAACCTTCTCATGTAGTTTTATTTGAAACGCATAGTTCGGTAACATAGCCCAGCAAACGCAAGGGAAAGGAATGATTTAAGTTAATTGACGATTGACAAGTCCTTGGGTTGGAAAGGGAATGAACGAATGAAACTTGAGTCTCCACGTTTTTGCACAGCATGTTTGAATACTGCTAGTAACCCAGTTTGAAAGTTACTACTTTTTAGCGAACAATATTTAGCACATTTTTCGACAAAACACCGTTTGCGTATTTCCAATAATCATTCAATGCCGTAGAATAGAGCAATACGATAAAAGCTGTAGACATTTATTGCAAACGTTATGAAACATTTGCAAGAATCTGCGTGAAAGAGAATAAAGTAGATGTGTGATAATCAATGACAAGAATTTGGTGCTGGAATGGTTAAAAACATAAAGATAAAATGTATGGCTCTCTTAATGAGCCTGTTTTTTTCATTCACATGAACGTGTAAGTGTCTTCTGCAGAGGATACCAAGCACCCACTCTCTTTTAAAATGGTCGCTCCTCTCCCTGCTGACCATGTGCTGACTGTAAGTAGTTTATGGACGCTATTGATGGTTACTTCGACGATTGGCCATTTACGGTATGCTTCGTCTCAATTAGGATGTGGCCCATCATAACCGGCCCATGAAATCCACAATAGGCGAATGTTTCTCAATACTTCCGTCATCCCACGCGATCCCTCACGGCCAAGTGTTCTCCTTCTGCCTCTCTTGCTCATTTGCAATCACTCTCTTTTTTGTCATTCTGCGATCCGTGTCATTTTCTCACTATTCTAGTCTCTGAATCTGCAGCGTTCATGTTTTTTTTCATAGTACTTTTGTTTATCTCTTCCATTATAACGTTATATTAGGGAAAATGTGCATGTTATCACTTCCTGAAATTAATTTACGCAAAAAAGTAGTCGTTCAAAGATGATATTAAACAACAAAATACTAAAACGATGCGCCAGAAACAGAGCTTTAGAATCTAGTGGAACAGTGGCAATATTGCCATTCAACACATTTGTACAGCGCGGTTGCAACGGTTTGGCACAATTTCACACTGGGATTGAAAATTGGAGCATTCTAATGCCCTGGCAGTTGGGCAAGATAAATGCACATACACATCTTCACATACATGGGCACACTTGTTTACACTAAAGAATCTAGACCTTATTTAATTATACACATGCACACATTCGCTAACGTGAGCATCTCGCACCAGCTGAACCAGCTGCTCCCTCAGGCGGCTATAGAGGTCACATTTGCAGAGGGGCTCATATCAGAACCCTCAGAGAAGTACAGTACCCGAGGATGCGTCTTCGCGAGTGTCTAACGACCCCGTCGAGCTGTGGGCATATCGAGCCGTCGAAAGTGTGGTAAGGGCTTGTGGCGCAACGAGTATTACCGCATTAACGATAACTACGTTCGTAACGGAGGATAACTATCGTTGGCCTGTTGCACACGGGTGGTCTCGCGTGCACTTCCGAATTGCAAGGATGACTCCACTCCACGGCACCGTTCGAAGGCGCAGATAGCAATGTCAGGATGATGCGCAAAGCAAGCTGCAGTTGTTTGCAGTATCGCGTGCACGTTACCGCCACGTTCGAATACTTGGTCCGTACGCGCCTGAGTTTCCGACGGCACTGAGCAGAGTGGGCGATCGACGGGCTCTAGCTGCGTTCTCTCGTTCTCTCGCATTTTCCGAAAACCTGGACTGGATTCTGCCTCCACCGACTGGTCTATCCGCACGGTCGGTGGTGTCACGAGACAAGCACACGCCGTGTCTGCGTAAGATTACGGAGAAAATGGTGGCCTCCACCATCATGAGCAATGTAGGAAAATGCATGTCGTGCGAGCACGAGCTCTGGAAAAGCGGCGGGCATATGACGAGAGAAAACCAGGGAGAGCCCAACCGCACGGATTCTGATGGAAAAACGCGAGCCGTAATGATACGAGTCCAAGAGAGAGTAACGTGGCCATTACACAGCGGCAGGATTTCCGTGAGTAAAGAGAAATCGAGATACATATTAATGTGCCTAGAGAAAGCGTCATAAGATAAACGAACCACTTTACCGCATGTGACTTGTGGAACTCGTGTGCGTATCCTGTTGTGGTTCGATGTTCGATCTCCTTGCATGGTCCAATGTCTAGCCGCATCAAATGTTTCCGAAAACGCCGTTTTGTGTCCTTTTCATGATGAATGTTTCGTAAGATATTCAAAACGTTGTTTCACGTCATCAGAGTATATCTTTGGAACATAGAAAAAAAACACCAACCAACTTTTGACGTTTGTGGTCACAACGACGGCACACTCAAAATAAACAATCAAAGTAAACAATTGGCCAGACTAGAATCGTGTTAATCGTCGCCGCTGCACCTACTACTGCAGCACTGAACCCCGGCACTGACTTATCTCGAATGGTAACAGTAGAGTTTATTAAAAACATGACATCGTTTGTTTTTGAAAATGAAGAAAGAAAACATTTTCTTTCTGGGAGAGTTCCTGGGACACATTTTACTGCCACGTGCAGCCAACAAACGGAGTATGTGCGGTACATATTATTATGGGCCAATACTTGAAGATTGTAAGAAATTTTTATCCGTCCCATGTTTTGAAATTGAGCGTAATTTTCCACTGAAGAGACTGTCCATTTGATGCTTGCAGTTATGTTACTGATACTTGCAGTCGTTTTACTACAACGGTACATGTAACATTAAATTAAAATCAATGCCCTGTAATCCCTGCACAATAGACGCAATGTCTCTACCTCAATGATTCATTGGTCACAAAAACTTTTATTGAATTCTTCAACATACTATGGCCTCTTTGATTACCTAATCCTAATCGTAATCCTAATATTGAACATATGAAGTTCTTATCATAGTTATGACCCACTAAGGACTTACATACCCAAAAGTAGCCACGGAAACAAATTAGTGAAAGCGGATATTCGACCATTGTAAAGTCGATGTTCCTTAGAAAAAGGGGGGGTTTCGTAATCCATTGATAAGTGCTGCTTATGAAGAAATCTTCAAACAACACATTCTTCCCGAATTCAACAATAACTCTTCTAGTCGACGCCTGACATCTTTCCTCTCTCACAATGTCCGTAATTATTTTAAATGTTTCACCTTTCTTTTGATGACTTCAAAAGATTCTACGAAGTGAAGTTAACGAAAACTCCACATATAGATAGAACACTCCACAAAAGTGTAGAATATGGTTTATGTACTTCCTTAATGAGATGAATGTTTTTGACTTCAAGGCATCCGATTTGGTTCACATCAGTTAATGAGCCTCTTCGACCATTGGCACGGCCATACCATAAAAATAAGTTATACATAAAAAAAGTTCAAAATATTCAGTTTGAGAAGAAATAAGTTTGTAAACCTTTCATCTGGTTTGACGCTGGCTGCGCTTTGATATTTTCGACCACCACTGCACTGTTGCTACGAACGATGAAAAAGAATTCAGCTGTTCGTGCGTTAGCCAAAGCCATTTCGAAACAAGTTTTTCTTTATTTCGGATGCGAGTTTATTCGTGAACTGCACATACCATAGCAGCGTGGGTTTTCCTGCATAGGAAGATTCGCACCTGGCCAACTAACCAATGAGTTGTTGTACTTTATTGAGTAATTATTTAAATACACTAATAAGATGCGACCTCACATTAAGGACGAGTGACCCTTTCGATTCCCAATGTCTTTTCGTTGCTCGATCGATTACTTCGGTTTCGGCGCTGGTAGAAGAAGGGTTTGGATGAATCTTTCTTCACGCGTGTTTGAGCAAAGTGAACCGGGCGCAATTGAAAGCGTGCGCTCAAAGTCTTCTTCTCAGCAACCTTGATCATGAACTATGATCAAATAGGTGCAGGAAGAGAAACAAGGACAGCGAGATAGAGAGAGACAGAGGCAGGGGGAAAGTGCATTTGTGTGTGTATTCATAAGTGTTCAGCTTATGAACACTGCGTTTGCGTTCACTCTTGGGCCGACCCTCGCGTAAGTCACTTGTGCTGTGCGCGAGCTTGGAAAACGACGTTCTCACTGCGGTATGGAAGTTTGTTTACGAGGCCCCAACTCCGTCTGGTGCTCGGAAAGATAAAACTGTTTTATTGGACAATCCTCCAACCAGTAATCTGCTGTCACGTCGTACTGAACATAGTAGGCTTTTTCAAACGATTGCCCCAGAAGAGAGTGAAACCGAAGCGAGATTTCACTCAACTTCATCCAGGTCAACCGCATAATGAGGTTGGATCAAGTAAGTGCTCAACAAGCCGCAGTGAGGCACGCTTGGTGAGTGTAAATTGTAATAAAAGAGAAAACTAGTGTTTATATGCCAACAAGTGGACGGTTTGTTGGAAAAGAAGTTACCGCAATGTTACGTGAAGTGCAAACCGGAAACATAACCAGACCGGGCTTGATGCAGGACTGTAGCTTTCAAACCGGAAATATATAAATCGGAACCGTTGCAGCAGAAGATTTGGTGGTCGCCGATTCGCTGTTCCAAGGCCAATCAATGGTTGTTGTTGTGGTGTTGAAAATTGTTGACTAGTTACGGTTCTTTCGGAACAAAATAACCTTTCCAAACTCGAAATGCTGGACCCGTCGAGAAAGAAAAAACCGGGGTGAGTATAGTGATCATACATCTATACATCTAACATCAAGCTGTTCTTGTTAAGCCTTTGGCGAGCATTTTTAATAATTAAATTAAATTAAATTAAATCAAACCTCCCAGGCCAAATTGTACCCTCGGCCATGTCAAAACTTTACCGGTATCTACGAGTACCATTTTACTCGATCAAAACGGATTGAAATAGATGTGTGCGATGAACCGAGTAATGAAGGACCAACTCCCTAACGTAACTTTCATTACGATTTCGGAGTGAAACAATGATGTGCCTGGCGTTCGAGGTAGCTTCTAGTTCCCATACTACTAGCCTGGCCTTGTGAAGTGTTTCCAGCATGATATAGTTTTGCGCGCGTTACAGGTACCTAATTCTATTATGAAACACTGTAATTACTTTCAAGCTCTTCCAGTGGCCTAGGTATAGTCCTAGCGGAATTGGAACCGTTAGAACAAGCCACGTGCATGAATATATGCTGTCAGAACACGTTTTGATGTATATGGTGACGGACATATGGACATATGGTTATGTATCCTAATTGCCGGTGAATCACCCTAAAAATCCCGGAAATTAATTGACCGCCGCTTTGCACTGCTGTGACTACAGGAATCCACGACAAATTCACGTGTCCTCTGATGAATAAATTATTTTGATTGACTTTATTAGAAATGCCTCATCTTCCTCCCGTTTCTTCCGGGAATAGGCAGTAAGTAGTCTCCATCGCAGGCCTCAACATCCGTGATCTTCAATTAGTACGTACAGAATAACGCCACTCCACATCCAAATTCTACGGTAACGCAGAGAACGAGTCAATATTGTCGATGCAGGCCTTGTCTCTTTTAAATATCCATAAAAACAATTGTGGGTCAGTCAGTCAGTTAGGGTCAGTGTTGCTCGTGCTTATAATATTCAAAAGTATTAAGCTTCTTTTGTGCTTAATATAGTCGATTACAATCTGAAGTTTCTCTTGTAAAAACTCTTCTATTCGCTCTTAGTAACAGTGGCAACAACCAAATTTTCGACAGTTTCTCTCGCTAGCTTTTACGGTTCTCCATTATTGCCATGTGATTTTAATTTGCACACGATTAGCGTTCTTTTACATCAATGGCTGCTGGAATCATGTGTATCACACGATAGGCTGACGACGACGCGTTTCGCTCGTTACGACGATGATAGTGCATAAGAAGTCGAGATAAGAGCACAACCAACAATTTCCATACGAATCTTCACGCTTGTGACCTGCTAAATTTACGGATAATACAACATAAAGTAATGTTTGTGCGTTACAGCTGCTAGTTTATTTCTATCTTATGGCCTGTTCTATGGCTTGCTTCAGCTGAACATATGCAGCGATGTACTAAAGTAGGCTTTCTAACTGCAAAACACTTCGTATAGGTTCCATTTCTTACGAAATGGCCTTCGGTGCGTAATGTACGCAAATCTGGCCATTTTTTGCCGAGACATAAACATTGCATAACTTCCACAGAATATTCTTTGTTGGCCATTCAAACCTCTTCATTGTGTGCGTCGTACACCAACATCGCATATCGAAGAAAACAATAAACCTCTCACCTTCATTGCGGCGTTTGCGTGGTTTTCTTGTACCGCCGTTTCGATTTTTTTGCATATCGTACCCAGTACCCATGTCTTGTTGCTGCTGGTCATGATGTACTGCTGGGCTCATATACTAAGCCGTAGAAAACCTAGAGTGATCTACCACAACCTCGCAGGCCTGTTGACGATGGCATCAAACGAGCCTTGGGCTCTTATACAACTGATCTTCCGAAATCGAACGCATATACGGCATAGTTCTAAAACAACTAGAAACTACTGCGACACACAAGGAAAGAATCCCATCAGCAAACATGAAATTGTTTTTACTTTCCATTTATGTGTTTTATATATTTCAATTAATGGAATATATTTGAATGTCGTATCAAGCCTTTCAATCAGACCCTACGGCTTGGCGATGATTCTTTTATTTCTAGACAAAAAACACGAAACTCTTCTTCACCAATTCAGGTTATGTAGCTTCATCCGTTCCTGTGGAATGTCGCGGACGCTCGTTCAACGAGCGTCCGCAACGAGACAAATCGTCTACCGTTATTGACCTTTGTACCCTCTTGCGCGTTTACGAGGTTTTGCACCGTGCTGATTCACAATGAACCTAGGAAAGGTACCGTGTCATGAGTACGAAACTTCGTTCACCACACAAAATTTTACATAACATTTCTTTCATACGCTGACCAGAACAATTTGTTCTTTGCTTTCTCTTTTGTAATTTAAATTCCTTAATATGTTTTCGGTAAATTGCACATTACTTGGTGCACCTAGTTTGATTTGACGATTGACAGTCACATTTTATACAAATAACAAGGTGCGGACTCATAGGAGTAAAGATTAGGTCAGTGTAGGTAACCGTGCTTATTCACGCACCCGACCTGACTGTTAAAAACCTCATAACTATCGAACCACAATCAGTGACTATAATTAATTGGCACAGGTTCTAACTTTAGCGATAGAAAAGTGGTTGCTAATGAGGCTTGAATCGAATTGCACAATAGAGAAGTCAACAAACTGAAAAAAGTCAGTAGGGTAATTTTACATTTCAAGTTAAGCTCTTTTCGTTTTTCCTTTTTTCTTATTGCTCATTAAGCAAGTTCTTTTCCATTCCAGTTCGGATTTATTACATTTTGATTATTTTGCTTTCTTTGTCTTTAACTCACAGGGGTGGGTATACGTCGATCTTACGAGGAAAACATTATTTAATAAAAATATATTAAACTTACAAAAGCGACTCAGAAAACTATAGTTGTTGACAACAACACCCCAACAGCGTATTTCACGATCGGACATCAATTTAACCTTAATTGAACAACGTACTACGGCGGAACCATTCCGAAGCAAAACTACCGGTTTGATCCATTTATTAGTAAGACCAAATGTCAACCATCATAAATTTAATTAAAGCCGATCGTTACTCTGATAGGCCTCATTTGATGGCGATTTGAAAAGCAAAATTGTGCAAGCATGAGAATATTCGAATAAGAATATTGCTTTAAATTGTATTCATACTGCAGTCCGAATTGAAATATAGGAAGCACCAACTTAGGGAGCCATATTACGTTTCTTTTCTGCGTTTCTTTGATACGTTTCTAGGATAAAGTTGGAGTAGTTTTACGGGTCTTTATTACTGCGTAATGGTTTCTCTTTTGACCTCAATATCGACATGCATTATCATTTTCGACCTTGATATGACCGGAGAAATTAAAATGTGCTCTTCATTATTGCATCATGTTTCATACAAAGTGAAGAAAATAGTATATAGAATAGAATGCCCAAACATCGAGCCTCGAAACCATTTGACGACATTAAATTCAAATTATGTTGGAGTTCGAGGCCTCCAATTAGTTTCCTTATAACCTGTTAACCTGTTCTCATTGCTTGGCGAAAAGAAGTTTTCTCTGTACTGCTTGAGTTGGGCTTACAGTAATTAAATAACTTGCATAATATAATTGCTTTCGCCAATTACGCTCATAATTAGACCACATCGGTTGCCATTATCAAAAGCACTTCCTTTTCTTAACCATACTTGGTATGAAGGAAAATCGACCAACTACCCGTTACATGCTGGTATATGGTTTTGACTATCGTTATTCTGGGCTGAAATTAATTTTCATTTATCGAACGAGTAAAACTATACTGTAGGCATGTTGCGACAATCATTTCTGGGTGGAAAATTGACTTCGGACGCAAGGAAGGGGCAGATCTGTAATTATGATGACTAACACTAATACTGTGCAGTGTACATAGTTGCAAGTGAACTATTCTATTCGTGAGCTATTCGGGTTATCTGCGCTGTGGTTACTTTACACTATTATAACCAACTATACGCCGCATGATCTGTCTCTACCAATCAATCATTGACTGTGTGAAAGGATCATTGATTGTGTTTTTAATCAATCAGCACGTTAAGCTTAGCAAGTTAATACGGAAACCGCAGCTGGGTTTAGGGCAATAGACATAGGGCAAAAGGCAAAGTGGTTATTTTCTTTGCATTTTTCGTTACATTATTAGAAGAAGTGCTATTCTTTAGGTACATTATTACCAGGGTTTACATTCTTAGTACTATTTAAAGCCTTAAGTATGTCTGCAATAAGCATATAAGCTTATTCGTCTTTTGTCAACGTAATGTCTGACAAATAAACTGCGTAGGAAAAATTGTAATTTTAATGGTTGCAAAATTGGTTCGTTTTTTTACGAAAATAAAAGGAACTAAACCCATGATTGGTAACGTAGTATCCACATTCCTCTAATGTTGCAAATGCAGCAAAAACGATTTAAACTGCAAAAGTTTGAATGAAACTTATCACCATTAAAATTCGTTCTAAATTTTCATTGTAGTGGTAAAACTGCCCATGTCCGGAGAATCACATTTTACACAACAATGGAAACGATACCAATTGCATGAAATAGAAAAGGAGCTCAAAACGATTCAACAGTGATCGTAGACTACTTGGAGCTGCAGAATTCATTGCATATTAATCAAATACAGGCGCACACAGACCCTTTCACTTTCAAACTTCCATCAGTTCCACCCAAAACAGTACCGATTATCAACTGATATTAGCAATGCTGATTTTCATGCAAAACACAGATAACCTGACAAGAACGAGAAATATGTTTTTGCACCATCATCCATTGGGGGACTATCGACAGGGCAGGAGCTTGACGTGGATACAGGAAACATTCCTTGGGGTATTGCGTCAAACAACGCACATGGTACCTGGCAGGTTGTCGCCCCCGCGTCTGAGGGCCCTGAACTTGCCCCTACGGATGAGAAGAAACTACCACTATACCACTTAGAGCTGTACGCTGTACTTGAAGATAAAACTTGTCTTAGACTCTTTTGGCTGGGAGTGTATTGCTGGGAACGGGTCTCCACTTTCTTGATATGAAACAAACTGCATCAGAGATTTAACACATATCCCATTGCTCCGTTTATATCACGCATTCAAATGCAATTGCAAACCACTTCCGTGCCTAACCATTTTTGTCGGATTTATTTATTGTGCTGAAATTATTCCACAAATCTGCGTCATCCAACATGTGCGGTATTGCTTTTAGAGGCGTGGGCTTTGACCGTAATGATCTGGGCCTTCCATAAATAACCTTAAACGTAGAACGGTACACGGCAACAACAACCACTGGTATGAATTAGGCTGTTGTTCCAGGTGGTTACTTAGCTTCTCAATACGAATCACGCGTCATTTACCGCCCTTTGCCTTTTGGGTTTTATGGATTTTCATTTGTACGGTACCCACTGGATTGGAGGATGTAAATTTAAATAACATTTAAATACTCAGAATAAAATATTTCAAAAAATCAACGCAATAAATTGTTTAATTTATTGAACAATTTTGGAATAAACTTTCCGTTGACAATTAATGTGATCATAAAATATTTGTTGTACAAATTGTACAATAAATTGTTTAATTTATTGAACAGTTTTGGAATAAACTTTCCGTTGACAATTAATGTGATCATAAAATATTTGTTGTACAAATTATAGAGGCTGTAAGGTAATTGATGAAATCAGAATTTCTTTATTTTGGGTGATTTTCAGCAAAGCCCTTCCTCTAGAACGGGTTAACAAAGTCGGCAAACTTTTTCCGCGGCCTAATACCTATTCGCGGTAGATCGCGCATCGCTTAATTGTGGTTTGAGAACTCAGCTTTGGGCTCGTTTATCTACCCCCTTCAGTATGGCGCTAATGCAGCACTTCCGTATCGTGTCACGAAGTTATTTTGTCACTCTAGGTAACAGTGGAAACATATACTCATGCTGTCGACTGACACACTATTGCGGGTGAAACTACCTCACTGAGCCCCCGCGCTGATCCACACGTCCTGTACTAACTATGTGTGTTTGCACTCTCGACATTCGACCATAAATGGCTGATATAATGGTATCCAATTTTGAATGCAACAATCAATTGGGATTTAATTGCAACTTCGCGGGTAAGATGACACGTTGTTTTGAGGTTACACATTACCCGATCCTCAGAAGCACGAGCGAGTTGTTTTGTTGCACAACTTTCAAACACGCTCCTGCGTTGCGAGAATTCTTCGACGGGACCGTTCTGTGATGGACACGTGACTGAGCGAATAATTGTGTTTCCATGGCACTCGAATCTCGTGGTGGAAATGATTTGACCAACATGGAAACCGTAGTATGCAAATACAGTGAATCAGATGTAATAATTGAGCATGTTCAGCATGTATGGAACTTTGGCTCTGTCCCAATTAGCGAAGGGTCCAAATCATTTCAAAGGTCGCAACGGGCTTAACAAATACGATCCAGTCCGTTCCAATAAAATTTAAAAAACCGCAACGCGTACATTTGATACATTTCCAATGATCAGTCTGTTGTTTGTCGGTGCCGGTTTCAGTTACGCTGACTATTTAGCAGTTAGAAGCATTCGCTAAGCCTGTTAGAAGCCTATTTTTACATTTCTAAAACGTTTTTTATCGATCGATAATACGATTATGAAGCTTTTTCATATTGGTCTCGCTGGTCTCGTCTTTCGTTTCATCGTATTTACGGGCAATTTGAAAAAAAGACGTTGACGTGGTGAATTACTAAAGCGACAAAGAAAAGTAACTTATAGATTTCGCTATGATTGTAGTTATCAGCTTGTTCACTTTTGTTTTCGTAGAAAGTTTAATGTAAATCAAAAAAAAGAGTTGATTGGTACAGAAAAAATGTGCACTCGTTGGTCACGCCTACAGTTAGGCAACTGGCCGAGCACATTGAAGAAGTTCACGATGAAGATTTGTAAACGCGAAAAACGTTTGACACCGTCCTTCGCTGACTTTCGCGACTCTCTGTGAACTTGCCGTGGTACTCTCGCGTGTAAACCTGCTGTGCGAATAGTTCGGTTGTGAATTTAGCGTCGAGTTGAGCGTGGTGTCCTTTCTTTTTTGGTTTTTACTTACCTTTTCTATTTTTACACGGAACCTTTCGTAGTACCTTTCTGCTGAGCACAGCTAATACATTCCCGAAGTTTATGCACCAAAGTTTGTTTACCAACAAAGCCCACTTATCGGGATGCAGACCGAGACGAATAAAGTATTTTTGTTTCCTTTTCCAGTGGAAATGGTGCGATATCCGTGTGGAGTACTAGTACTGCTGGAATCGACACGGTTCTCGCAACAACGCTAGGAACCACCGTTGCACCGAAAACATTCAACCATCTTCATCAAGCAGGTTTGAGTTACACACCTAGCGGGGGCAACTACACCACCGGAGCATTGCCGTCCAGAGAACTAGGCATTGCCCACGAAGCAGGCCTCAATCACAGTCACTTTCATATGCCCAGCAACGGAAACAGTAATAGTGGAAGCATCGGAAACAACAGTACCCACAGCCTCAATCTGCAGCAGCAGGGCCACGGTGCGTTTCCGTGGAATAATCGGACCAGTATTTGCAGTACACATAATAAGGTAAAGGCCCAATCCAAATGTCATTCGTGTAGAAAACAAACCACTTGTTGCACTGTTTTTGAGGATTTCAAACTCGTGATCAATTCATCATCACGAGTATCAAAATCAGAAAAACACGTTTCGTGCAAAATGGTTGTGGGAGATCATGTTTCACGATTTAATAGCAAGGAAAATACTCCTACGTCCGTTATAACGTATGAAACGACAACGGTCGGTTTGTTTTTTTTGCTTAGTACATTTAGTTTTTTGCTTTGCTAAAGGTTTTTATTTTGAACTTCTTTAAAAAAAAACCTTCGTGAGCATAAATGTAATCAATTTCATCAATTTTATAACATTTAAAAGTGCATTAGCAATAATAGTACAAGTTTAGTCTATAAAACTATAAGCAATTGTTATAATGAATAGTATCAACATCGTTTCACCACCACCATTGGTGTGCCTGCCACGTTGGCAATGTTAGTCGGAAATGAACGGTCGCTTTTCCGTGCCGCATTTTCCGACAGCGGCAAATGAAGCGATTTGTATTTTGGCAGCAGCTTCTCGACCTGACCCTCTGTGTGTTTTCGGCAGAGGAAGTTACTGAACTTGAAAACCTGAGATGAGTAAATAGACGGCTGAACTAAACCTAATGCAATAAACGTAGTATACACAGCACACGAGAACCAGAAGTTTGAGAGAGAAATCGAAAAACAAGAGACGGAGAAAGAGCCGCGCCACGCGCTCTGGCTCACGCATCACTTGTACCATTATAGAGATCAGGTGGTGATTGTATATTTTCAAATACGAAACAATGCATTTAGATCGGATCTGCTCGCAATTGGACCAGTATCTCACCTCACTGTTGGTCACAGAAATTTCAACCACCACTGCCCCATCCGCTGGTGCAAAAGCAAATTTACAATCAGTGCAAAACATCCGATTCAACCTGCGTCACTCGTACTGCTAAGCGGCTTACGCTATTGCTCGGCAATAGTTGCGGTAATGGTTTGTGTTCTACCTTGACCGAGCATGACGCCTATCGGCATGGCTGTTTTAGCTTAAAGACCGGCTTTTTGGTACATCATTTTTGTTCTTAGCTCGTAGATTTTGTTTCACTATCAGGCTTGTTTTGATGTGCACATTCGTTTTGGCTTCCTTTTTACATTGTTTTTTCTTCTTCATACTAATTGTATTTTCAGAGGCGATCCCACTTAAGCACAATGTCCCAGACTGGCGATGAATATCACTCGCCCAACTATCTTTCTTGGCGGAAACTGCAGCTCAGCCGGGCCAAGCTGAAAGCTTCCAGCAAAACTTCAGCTCTGCTATCAGGGTTCGCAATGGTAAGTGAATTGGAGCAAACGCAAGGTGATTTCTCCACGTGGTGGTCACGTATCAGCGTTGCTCAGTGGCGCCTGGCTTGGTTTGTTAGTGTGTTTCACCTGTTGGCGAGATCTTTCCGCACCCAGTTCATCGGAACAAGTGCACGATCTAGCTTGCGAATTCATTAATTTAAAAATAGTTCAATCTCGACGCCCTCGTTTTTTTTTCCTGGGGTGGGATGAGAACCCGGAGGAAACCATACGTTTGAGGTTTGTTTGAATGTAGAATCATATTATTTATATCGTGGGCGGTCAGGTGGGGTGTTAAGTGGTGTGATTCGTTTATCGTTCCGCTTGTAAATTTGAGGGAAAAGTGCTGTCTGTTCAGAATTTTGCATTTTCCTATATTTTCTTATTTTTTATATGCTAAACTGATGGATTTTATATTGGCTACATTGATGATGTAACTAGTTTGCTGCATTGATTAGGCAGCGTGCTAAAGCCATAAAGTTTCAAAGGTTCCCATACAGGAACATTGGTCTATTGCCTGCCACTCTCACATATTACTTTAATGTTAGTCTTACTATACGTTATAGTTTCGATTGAAAGCTATACACATCCGGCTACAATCGCCGAGCGGTCTTGGCCTGTTTCAGGGAACATCTACACCGCTCGCGATCGAGAGCCTCTCGCGGTTTGATTGAAATCTATAGGATATGAAGTGTTCATCGTAGCAGAATGAATTAGAACAAATATCGCTTTTGAATTTGAATTTCCATTTTTTGAATTAATTCGGATGTAGCTGTTTATGATCTACTAAAGTGAGTTTAGGTTTGCAAACGGCCACTATGTGCGGAAATCTGTGAGACTTCTCTCTGGAATGGTCCACCCACCAAACCACTCGATTTGGTTCCCTCTAGAATTGCCGCTACTCTCTACTTCTTTTCACATTACCCTTTTACCATTGATTATAATCTGAATATTAATGGCTTGTTTGTTTAAGCATTCCTTATCCTGGTCTAGCTAGTTTTAGTTCGTAGCTTAGTTTTGCTTATTTTTTAAATTATTCTTGTCATGGTTGGTCATGATATTTCAAACGATGGATTTGCCACAAAGAACCACTTTCTTAATATTTATATCTGAGTAATTTTCCTTTTTTTATTTTTTTAGGTGGCCATGGTCGAAGTGCAGTTGGATGAGAATACTAGAGTGCCTCCAGCCATGCTGATTGCGTTTGCTGTATGCACAACGCTGTTAGTAGCGGTTCATATGCTTGCTTTAATGATTAGTACATGCATTCTTCCCAACATAGAAACAGTATGTAATTTGCATAGCATATCGTTGGTACATGAGTCTCCCCACGAGCGACTTCACTGGTACATTGAAACGGCGTGGGCATTTTCGACGTTGCTTGGACTGATCTTGTTTCTGTTGGAGATTGCCATACTATGTTGGGTGAAGTTCTACGATCTCAATACCACTGCGGCCTGGTCAGCCTGCATAGTTCTCATTCCAGTCCTAGTGATTTTCGTAGCTTTTGCTTTTCATTTCTATCGGTCACTGATGACGCACAAGTACGAGGTAACCGTATCCGGTATCCGAGAGCTAGAGATGCTGAAAGAACAGATGGAGCAGGATCATCTTGAGCATCATCATCATCATGGGACTCTGCATCCTTCAGGTCAACAAATCGTGTGATAATGATAGGCCGACTTCGAATAATCATTTCACGTTTCGCAATCTCAACAGTTCTATGCATACACAAGTTGCCAACTGTGATTCCCCTTTCCAACAATACACTTACACCAGCGCCTAGTGATACAAGTTCACTGGTATAGGGAAAGTGAGTGGTGAAAGATGTTTTTATTAAATTATTTCCAACAAAAAATAAGCGAAAAACTTAGATGGAACTTATGTTACTGAACTTAATGAAACGTTGCGCTATACCAAAAGATAAATAACGAAACCTGTTTGTTTCTTATACAATAGCAGCATACAGTAGATTGCATGACTAAGTTGTAAATATTCCTTATTGAACTGAAAATAAAACAATTGCGAACAAAGTAGTTGCTCAAACAAGCGCCAATCCAGGTCCAATCTAACCTTGAAAAGTAAATGAAGCAAGTCTATGTGACGTGTACAATATCCAAACAAGTCTATGTTACTCTTATGCCATTAAAAGAATTATAAAACGATCTTAACAATTTGATAATAAAGCAATAAAAATAAAAACTAAATGTGAGAATGTTTGTTTTAATTCGTTTTTCAGCTTTGGGCATATCCATCGATCTTAATTTTGGTTTCATTTTCGCTTGCAACGTATAAAGAATTGTACTGTGCAAGAACAGGATCAAAATTAACATTACTTAATGTCTCAAAATAAAACACTCTTGTATTTAAGTACTGATGTTTCATGCAGTGCGTTGACAGATTATTAATGTTATATTTTAGAGAATAAAATATTACTAGCTTTGCGACGATACTCAAAGGAAAATTCGAAGGTGAGGAAGTTCTCATTTAAAAGATCCCGATTACCCTGTAGGCACAGGAAGTTCGTTTGACGGATCAGAAATTAAAGGCTTTTAAACTAAAACGGATCATAGGGATCTTCGGAATGAGAACTTCTTCACCTTCAAATTTTCCTTCATTTCAAGAAAAAAAGAAATCAAGAGTGAAAAATCAAAAGTGAAATCAACTTAAAATGAAAAAGCAACCCTGCCAACGTCTATACGAAACGTCAACTCGCCTCTTCTGTGGAATTGTGGAACGCATCATCACAAAGTAACAAGGGAGAATAAAAACATGGCTGCGAATTGAATGATTTCAATTTCGTGTAAATAGTTTGTGTGCATTTTTGAAACTATGAATGAAAGTATTATCAGTAATTGCCCTGATAGTCGGCAGCTGAGGGATAATTCAACAAGCAATGGGCACACGATGGACAGTGAAGTGGAAATCTTGGAAAACGACGACTCGATGGTGGTGATTGATGATGACGATAGCCCTAAGCGTCCAGTACCGGCAGAGGAGGATAAACAATCCCTTGTTTTGAGGATTGAACTATCTGATACGCTACTTGATCGAAGCTTTAAGGATGAACTTTCATTGTCCATACAAAATGTTTTTGCTTCCCACCGACCAATGCAAACGATACAAGTGCGTGAAAGTAGCAATGGTTCGGTATTGGAGGTTTGGAGTTACGACACATTGGAAACATTGCTCTGCCCCGCCGAAGCCGATGATTCGCTGTTCATTGTAGATTCCACACCAAAAAGCAAGCAAAGCAAGGATCCCATACCAAGTTACAAGAAACTTTTAAACAAAGTGTTCGATGGCCATGTACCGGATAGCTCACCAAGCTCCACACCGCGAAGACCAAAAATAAAGCAAACGTGCTGGAACTGCGAAGGAGACCATGGTTTAAAGAACTGCAAGGAGCCACGGAACTATGCTCGGATTCGGCTGAAGAAAGAAGAGTTTTTGAAGAAAAATGACCGGTACCACGCGGACCTTGAGCAAAAGTATGGCCATTTCGTTCCCGGAAAGTTGAGCTCTCAGCTGCGTGATGCTCTAGGGCTCGGCAGTAGAGACCTTCCGCTGCATATATACCGAATGCGAATTTTCGGCTATCCACCGGGATGGCTTGAAGAAGCAAAGGTCACTCACTCCGGGTTGCAGTTGTTTGACTCTACTGGTGAGGCAGTCCAACATTCAGATGAGAGCGAAGGACAAGTGGATGAAAATCGGATGAAATTCGACGTGCGACGAATCATAGAATTTCCCGGATTTAATGAGCCTCCTCCAAAAAATATGTATGACGACTCGAAGTATCACAGCGTTCCTCCATACTCGGAGGAAATGTGCCGCGAGAGAATGTATCAACAGTTACAAGGGACATTAGTGCGCGGTTACCGCAGAAAAAAGCTAAAACTTGGCACGGTAGAAGACCCATCTTTCGATTGCGCCAACTCAACGGTCGACATGGAGACCGTCGATAAGGATGAAAATTGCTCGGAAGAGAAGCAATCAGCACAGGAACTGGAGGACGGAGAACTTTCGGACGAGGCTGAGACCACCGGTCGAAGCGTGAACATTGATGAAAGCGTCGTGCTAATTGAGGAAACTTGTGAAATTATCACTCTGGATGTAAGTACAGCAAAGATAAATATTGAAACAAGATAAATATTGAAACGAATTTCAACATTTCCGTTATCAGACGCCCGTACAGGATAAATGCGAAAAACGCGCCCTGTCGCCCTCGCTGGATGATTTGCAGCAAAAACAGAAGCAATTAATGAAGCAGCTCGCGGACCAGTCGCATGGCGAAAGAAGCGTTGAACGTGGCCCCTTTCCGGCGGCTATCTTGCAGTGCGAAAACCAATCTGTAGAGGCTGGAGGCGTACAATACGAAACGCCATCATCGCCACTACAATCAGGTGTAACGTTTGAGAACCAGGCGTCACATACCGCTGATACTATGCATGAAATGGTGATGAGCAAATTGTCGTATTCTGATGAGCTGAGAAATGCGGAGCTCAAAGAGATGTCTCTTGGAACACCGATCCTAAAGGCCTTCACGCCCTACAATTCGTTGCCAAGTGGGGAAGCATTTTCGCAGGGTGTTAGCGATGTAATTCACTTCGAAAACCTTCCTGATTCGACCGGAAAATACGAACAGATGAAATCGTTGCTGGCCGAAGTCCGACGTAAAATCAATGACCATCATCGCGAAACGGACGAAGAATCTTAGAATAATGTGTCCACCGAATTTTATCATAAATATTTTTTTTTCAAAATGTTATTGTATCATATTTTTTTAAAACACTAAGAATAATAAAGAACTGGATTAGAAGTCGCATTTCCCGCCTGACAATCCTTGGGGAATAGAAACAATAACGGCCACTTTTCACACGAAGGAGAAGGAGAATTCCACACTTCCATCGAGACACCAACTGAAGATTCACTCTTCTTGTTTAAAAAAATGTAACGAACTGCTGCGTTTGGATGGAAACAGATGAAGATAACGATAACATGGACAATGCTCTATCGAATTCAATCTCTTCAATTTTTCAAAGATTCAGTTTCGTTTCATCATTGAGGCCTTTACAGACGAATGTTGAGCTATTATAGCTCAAAGCCTTTATAATACTACAAAAGAAAAAAAAACATTGGTGCGGTTAAAAAATCCATCCTCTTGCTGACCATTCTTCACTGAATGTTTTTTTCAGAAAATAAGTATTAAAACATCACCTGTGCGATAATCGATGATTTGATAAAAATTGTAGATTGTTTTAACATCACAATAACGAATTGAAGACAATTAGGAAGCTTTTTCACGCCATTGATTCTTGTGGATTCAATTCGTCCAAGACTTAGTCTTCAATTTGTATCATATCATTTGTATCACGTAGGGATCGTTCTAAATGCACGCTAGTTGCAATAAGGTCAGCAAGTCTAAAGAAAGAGAAATTCGAAGACTGGTCGAAGAGCATTACGCAATAAACGGCATCCTACGGCTACCCATGTAACAACATTTCGTTGATATTGAACAACCTTAATTACGATCCAAAGGTAAGAAAGGAATTTTCTAATTCGTAACACAGATAAATGTGGCATCCAATGTTAAGCTTTTCCGTGATGTATTCTTACAAACGTGTATTTTTATTTCACATCCATCTTGTGAACTATAAGACTTTGGGTAATTTGAAATGGTAGTTTTTTTCTATCAACGGGAGCTGCGTTCTAAGTAGTATTCATTTTCATTTTAAAATTAAAACATTCCTTGACCATTGGAGAATATGAAAATCAAGCAATCAGACAGGAGAAAACGGCAGCTTACTAGTGATCAACAACAAGACACAACCGTCAAATGAAATATTGCGAAAGTTGTGTAGTGTTTATTGACACTGAGTAGTGCCGAGCACAGCATAAGGCAGTCAATGACCGATACAGCAAAGCAGTAGTAATTCAATGTAAGACGGATTTTGGGGAGAAGGATTGGGTCCTGTAGGATTATCGTGATTGGCTCTAGGCATATCGTAGCTTTTAAACGTAGCTAGTAGTATACCCGTAAATTTTGAACAGAAGGGAAGTATACTAATATTCAGTTTCTGATCTGCCATTTCTTCTTTTTTTGCAATAACCTTTTCATATTAATTTAACGTGCATTGGTTATTTGTATAAAATTCTGTTTACATTTACAATAAGCTATTTATACACCTATTAACAAACACTGACGTTTACATAAATCTGTAAAAATCGTTGTTTTCAGCAACTCACAAAAAAAGATACTGTTCGCTTCGATTGCTTAACTGGATTTCCAAGCCAAGCACTCGTCAATTGTGCAATCGCAAAAACAAAAATTAAGATCACATTAGACATTCAATTGTCTGTTTTATCGCATTCCGCTCGATAACACTGTACAAATTGCATGGGGACGAAAACAAGCATTCACACAAAATACATACACCGTAGATATATAATCGAGTATACACGCATTATAACCTCAAGTTATTGTAACGATCTGCTATTACGTGGCAAATTTTGAGTGTTGCAACTTCTTTTGGTTGTCTCCATTCGCATCAGCTTTGTCGTAATGCTGAATATTCGCTGTTGCGTTGACCGGTTTCGGGACCTCTCCGAGATCTATGACTCTACCTGAAGGTTTTGACCCTGTATAGGAAATAACACGATTACGCTGGAAAAGTTTGCTCCTGTTTACTTTTGGTAAGGCGGCCACTAGCAGTCCCAGCTTGCGTTTAGCGGCATCCAAGGATCCGAGTGCCACCGACGAAGACCTTGTCTTCAAGTTGCTGCTATAACCGAAAGGCTCTATCATTGGCGCATGTTTCTGTCACCGAACACTGTTGCTCTGCAAGTAGATCTACAATAATTACGAACAAGAGATAAAATATATTGCTGTAGTCTTTGGACCTACGATCGTCGAGACGCAACATTCTTACTTCACGCAATATGACCCAGTTTTGACTGTCACTGTTGACATGCAATCGAAGTTCTTTTAGTTTGCCGATTTTAGAATCTATAACACCCTCCGCTATACCATAATTGTTGAAGCTTCCTACCACAAGGAATCCGTCTTTCGTTAAGTTATACGGCAACGTGGCACTGATCGCCGACGCATTTGATCCTGCCGGTAGCACCTCGACGGTGGTGTTATAAAACCGATCTGAGGGTTGCTCAAAGTTTCCGCTGCGAAACAGATATCTTTGGAGTAGAAGTAGAACATTGAATTGCTGTCTGTAACATCTTCGATTTTTGGCACAGCGAGCAGTACCTGCGCACAATGGTGGGCTGTTTAAAGCGAAACTCAATCAAGTCTCCAGGCTGTGGCATTAGTCCCCAGAAGAAGCTATCACCAGCGTAAGCTTTCTGCAATGTGTAGGATTTGTATGGTTGAATGCCTGAGCGAACGTTGGCCGGAGGGTTTCGATGCGGATGAAAGTTGGGGATTTTGCCAAATTGTTTATCCTTCAACTTTTGCACCTTGCCCCTGAGCGAGGACTGCGTTCCAATGTGCTGAAACAGTGAGGGTCTGTAATGTATCCAGAGCTTTGTCATTTCCTGTTTGCAACTTTTCTGTAAATAAATATACCTAGTAAGCACTTGTAATTTCACTAACCTAAAAACACGAATCTTACCCCATCTTTCTCTACGCTACAAACTTTAGTGTATATCAAGTGGTACAAAAGCCAATCTACGGGTTTATCGTTGTAAAACATTTGAAAAAATGTTATTAACCAAGGCAGATCGGCGGATTTGAACATTTTGCCTAAAATGAACAATGAAAGCGGTGTGAGTAGAGGTTGGACCAAACACAGGGCAAAACTAACAGCGACAATGGCCCCACAACCGTTCACGCCTTAATGATGCAAACAGCCTTAAGAAAAACAAATCGATAGTCGATTGAGCTGACCCCACAAACGAAACCCCGATGTTAAGTAATCTACAGTACACTTGCAGACGGGTGGAGGTCATGCTAGTTTCACCTACCTATGAAACCTAGTTGACAAAAGTCAAGCACAAACCAATTGCTGTGCTCCTTCATTGCCGTCTTCTCCAGAGCAAAGTTTTTCATAATCGTCACGAAGCCTTTCTTCGTCAGGATGTCGTCCTCCAGTTGCAGGTAGAAGGCACCTTTTGGCTGCGCGTACGCCATCAAGAAAGCAAAGTCGAGATTCTGCTTCGAACGCCATCGCACGCGCTCCAACGAATCGTTCAGCGTCTGACGAAGATTGTTCATGTTGGGATAGTAGGAAGCGGATGGTGCAATGATTTCCAGAAATCCACTGTCGATATAGCTGCCGAAACGATTGCGTATGTGCTGCGCTACGAGCTTCACATAGTCGAGATCTGCTTCTCCGACGTATACTACAACCATAGTGTCATTCTGCTCTTCTTCGTCCATATTCGAAATAAGATTGTCTATTGTTTCGACCAGATATGACTGCTTATCGCGCTTCACTGTTGGAATACCGAGGACGATGCTTACACCTTGTCGTCTTCTGCTTTCAATGAAACTAGGTTGCAATGATGCCGAATCGTCCAACAGGTGCGGCAGAAAGTGAAAAGCCGTTGGTAACTTCAAGTTCTCGGCCAGCCGTACGGATGATGTTACGTTGCGTATTAGCGATCGGGAATCGGCACTCAAGCCCTCCAGCAAGTCCAAGTTTGCCAGTGACGATATATTTACGCCATCCGTAGAACTGGTCGAGCTACCACCACCCACACCTCTGCCACCGTTCAAAGCAGCCAGGCGAAGATACTGCGAAAGTATAGCAACGTCCTCCTGTTTTGTGCGGTACATAGACTCCAGATACTGCATTCGCATTTGAAATTCGGCCATGCGCTGAGACATCGATTGTTCAGCCGTGTAGTCAGTGCCGATTACGACGATCAGCACGGTGCACGGGATCAAGACGAGAACTATCCCGTACAAGCAACCACGCCTGCGCAGCGAAGAAGCAATCAGACCCATTTTCATGATTTCTGATATCACCATTTCTGTAAAGAAAACATCAAAACATAGCGAATGCATCAGAAAAAGCATATCCCGTACAACAAAGGAGGCTGTAACTAATATAAAAGCAAATTGACGACTGCAACAATAATTCCTTCATCATTAAGTTGGGAAACATTAGAATTTGTAAATTTCCAGAATATCTGAGAACGAAGGCGTAGCAATAACATTACTGTTGCTCATTTTTTCCTAGGAATTACAAGAGAAGGTGCAAATTGGAGCGCCCCATTTGACGCAAAACATCTAATTTTTGCAGCATTACTCTTACACAGCACAAAAAGCAGTCTTCCCACATCGGCTGACTTATCCTCGGACTCTATACAACCGTGTTTTCTGATTTTCTACACTGTTAAATTACGAAAACAAACCCCGAATCGATTACATTGTTTACCATTCGTGGAGGGCACAAAGTTGTCTATATCTACTAAACGAATGTTATTCACTAAGCATTACATGCTGCGAGATTCCACATTCGCACGGGCGAAATGATTTTTACACACTTTCACTTTCAATACATTCTAGAAAATCGGTTTGGGTTTGGTTTTTCGGTGAACTTTGTTTTGCTACCATTTGCGATGACAGTTGCTGTCAAGAACGAATGTTTTGGAGCATAAAGCGTTGCAAATGAAACGCTTAAATTATACTAAATTTAATTTCAAAATTTTCAGTTTTTGGTTTTTTATGTTAAAAACCCAAATAAATGGTTAAACACCTATAATATGGTTTCGCAACATTTATTTGACGGAAACGAACAAACCATACAACGCCGTGAGCATTGCTACATTCTGATCATTTCCCATGTTTTGATTATTCTGAAATTGCATGGGCAATGCGTCTCGATTGGAGACTTGGGGAATAGCATTTAAAAACTGATTTAGTAGCAGGTTCAGAGATTTAAAGTGAACCAAGCAGCGTTCCAAACTTCTATGCACTTGGTTTTCTTCTTCGAGCTGCTGGTCAATGTGTTGTTGCGATAATCTGACGAATAATGATAAATGAAAAAGTAACAGTACTTTAGTGTGTAACGGTCATAGTATTTTTTCTCACCCTGATGTCGGATAATCGTGTGCGGCAACCTTTGAATTTTCGATACCGATATCTAGCTGCTTACTAATCGATACTTTGTTGCTAATTTCCTCTTGCATTTGAGAGATTCCATGAATTTTATCTTTCATTCTATCTCAAACGAAATGTGCAATAGTTTTGAGGATAATGTAAGAATTTTACACGTCCGGTCTTACCCTAAATGCACGTTAGCTTCACTTCTACTCAAACAAGCTTGCTTTAGACCTTCTATTTTAACCTGTAGATTTTCTTTCTCGTTTTGAAACGCTTCCATACTTGGTGTCATGGATTTAAATCGCAAGGACCACATTTTAGGGTCGATCTAAAGAACAAAAAATGTTGAAATTGTGTACTATACTTACGTACTAGACATAATTCATAGAAAAATATTTGAATTGTTTTCATAAATTTGTATTACCTCTTCCATGCTGGCATTTGCTATTGCCGAACGTTCCTTCAACATAATCAATCTGCATTGCGCAAGAGACCTCATGTTTCTTTTGCGATTGATGCGAAAAGTATTCGTTAATTTCTGTTAAATTTAACATAGAAAAAAAGAAATTAATGCAAGAATTTTATTTATCACCAAAACTTCACATCCGCGATTTATAAATAAATCTCCATTGTCCCAAAGTCCTGGTTATGTTACTTTAGGCCAGAGTCAAATTGTCCCCACTTTCTACATGTTGGGGGCACGGAAGTTTGCCCTTTTGTATACGCTATGGCCAATCTCGCTCAGCTAGAGGTTTCATACAAATTATGTCTTAATGGGTATGTGAGTCCTAGGATTAGAAAGGATCACACCAGATGTGAGCGAAATAGCTTCATTTGGTCACGATTAGAACGTAACTATACTAAAACCAACCTAATCGTATCTGTTCATCTACTCTCAAGTCTTCTCATCAGTCCGTGCCATTTTTTATCCGTGTCCCTAACTATACATTGATGACAGTACCTAATAAAATCCCAAATTGTTACCTTTAGTTCTTTATTTAGTGCAAGGACATCGGTTATGACTGGGCGACCGATCCTGACTGTTTTGTGAATCAGTACCATTTGCTCTTGAATATTCTGTTTCAAAAACTCGAGAGATGTGTTGTTGCACAAGTTGTCCTACGAAAGACAATATGGGTCCGCGATTAAATGACGAACTGTCCCCGTTATTACACTTAATACCTTGAATAAGAATTTTCCAATCTGCAGCAAGCAGTTCTGCATATTCCGCGCAATACGTAAAGATGCCTCGCAGCGCTTTGTTTTCAAAGAAGCCGCTAGTGCTTTCTTTTTACCTTCTGTGTATTTGGAATTGTTAATTTCAAAATTATATGCAAAAATTTTCATCTGAAAATATAGCAACCAAACGTTGCTGTGGTTAAACCATAGGATGCTGATGCTGAGCACTTACCAATAAAGTATGATATTGTTTGCGATGAAACTGTATCTTCCTTATCAAACAATTTAAAGTGTTGCGCCGAGAGAAAATGGACTGTTCCAAGTCAAAGATAATTTTCTACATTTGACACCAAAAAATTAAAAACATGCTAGTATAATTTCTTAAAAGGAAATATCTCAACCACGTTGAAATATATTAAAATCTCTTACCATTACATAGTCGTACGGTATTTGTAGGAAAGCCTCATCATGTAAAACATCTCGTACATTGCCCGCGTTGATGACTAATTTTGGGTTTAGCTTTTCGTTTAATTCAATTGTGTTTTTGATAACACTTGCGAAGTGATTGCAGTATTGTTCCTTTTTGTATAGTATTTTCCGACGCATCAACTGAATGTTTCGTTCTGTAGATTTTTGTAACATTATACGCTTCTTAGATAGATGAATTGAACAATGAATTTTGGATATTTACCACTCAGGCAAGTGTAGTTATAATATTGTTGAATCTGATCGTTTGTTGTGTACTCCATGATGCGGCACCCCTTCAAATATCAAATTGAACAAACCAAATGCAACTAATTGGGTAACTTCAACAAATCTTTCGATCACCGTGCAAGCAAAGCCTTCTGAGCCAAACTACCATATAAAGCCCGGTCCAGACGCTACGATAATCGTTGCTCAGACACAATTGATTTCTGAATATTTTTTTCTGTTTTTTCGATTTTGTTGCTATACCAGCAAATAAGAACTTAAATTATCCTCTGTTTGTAAGCAAAACGTATGCAAACAGTGTTTATACACTGTTTGCTTGTAGAATGTGTAAACACTCTTGTAGAATGTTAATGCGTCATTTTCGGAAAAATCTGGAAAACTGGATCAAATTGCGGCATAAATTAAATTTAAAGTGTATGTACAGTAGGACTACCTAAGGTTTTTTTCTTCTCTGGTCTGCTCTCAAACGCTGTCTACAAATAATATGCATTCCCTAACTAATTTCTCCCCTGTCTTCCGCTTGGGATTTCTACATTTGCTACGAATGAAGTTCACAAATTCGTCCTTGCAAACTTCGTAATGTAGAGAGACCAATTCTTCGACCGACACAATGAAACACAACAAACAAAATACACAACACACACACGAAACACAACAAAATTATGTTGCTTACTGAAGGGTTTTTTTTACTACGTTTTAATGCCGCCTGTGAGTTTTTTTACGAAGGAATGCCTTCATATGTTTTCCGAAGGGCTTTTGTTTGTTTTCTGCCCATTTTGTTTTTTCCAACACCGTGAACCGTTGGATTTTCGTATTGCTCTGTATAGCTTCATTTAGTTTAGTACGAAATGACACTGCAGCTTTAGAACACGCATCAGCAGTGACGCTTCGTGTTGGACTCGTAGCTATAAACACCACTCTCGGAGCCTGAAAGTGCAACTTTTATTCTGTACGAGGAAACATTGCGAGGAGAACAATCGCGAGTCAGTAATGCCATTCTTCCTGGACACCGTTGCAGTTACTAGCAGCACGTAGGACACTGCCATTTGTACGGTATGGTTAACTATTCGCATTGACTATTGGTGCTACTCGCTCGCTAACGAACGGTGTTTTCCAACTCGACTGAATGTACGTGAAACTCCAAGGCTGGGTCACGAAGTGACATTGTGAACTCCGCTCACCACCACGCAACGTTCAACGTAAATTTCCGTCGTAGAAAGCGGCAGAGTGTAGAGAAAGGCAAAGGCAAAGTGTACAGGCGATTCGCAGTAGCATCGTCATAATTCGATTTCTTATCGTTTCGCGGCTGCGGCGCTTGCAGAGCAGAAGAAGCCTTGTGTTCCTGTTCCTTGCGGTCTACTGGCCCTTTACTACCTAGCCTTAAGTGCGCGTGTGAGGGTTGCTAATTTAGCTTAGTCTGGCCTGGCGGGGCTCGTGCGGTAGGACGAAGCAGCAGAGTGCGGTGTCTCGTCAGTGACGCTACTTGCTTCTCAAAGGAACTGTTTTGTGTTCGTAAGAAGTCACAAAAACGTTCACATAAGCCAACGACGACGGCGTACCTCCACAGCAAACCGAACTATGAAACAAATCCCCTTGACCTGCTCCGGGCACACCAGACCCGTGGTACATTTGGATTTCAGCGGCCTTACCGAATGTGGATATTTTCTAATATCGGCTTGTAAAGGTAATTGTTGTACTAAGTAATTTGTATCGTAGAGTTAATATATAGCACTTTAAAACACACTTTCGACACAGTATGCTTTGTTTTTGCGATCAACAAAACTGTTCGATCTTGAATACGTTGGTTGGTCGGTGTCCTTGAAAATGTAAGAAAATGATTTTAGCGCTCCTCAGCCACGCTGACGATGGCCTTGAGCCATACAAGCGTACTTTTGTGATACTTTCTTCCTCTCATTAATTGAATGCCAGTGTAGAACCGATGTAATTACAAAAACATTCTGTTCGGAACTGTTGTCTAGTTCCTGATCTAGGTTCCTTCGTCCGATCGGCACGGTACAGCACTTTGTCAGCGTGTCATTGGGACATCAAGGTTCTTCCGCGATGGGACTAGTGAAGAGGGGGGACAAAAACCCTGCCCCCACCAATATCACGAGCCGGTGGCAATTGTGTTGTAAGCATGGCAAATCGATCGGATAAAATATTAAACCTATCCGCCTCCAGCAACCGAATTGCTGGATGGGGTGAAACGTGCGTTTGTTTTTTAATCTCTGCCGACGAGCTCAGTTCGTGCGTGTTCGTGTCCCGTATGAATAATGCTTCGCGACGGGGTTTGCGCCCCGTGAGCGGCGGAGTAGCCCTTAGTACACGAACGTTATTGTGTAAAATGCGGAAGTAAACACCAGCAACCTACGGAGAGAGGCGAATGCAGTGTAGATATACACCTTCAAGGCGAGCATAACTCTTTCATACATACACCGCCAGCCAGGAACCTGTTTTAAGTACAGTTCCGGTGGTAGTAACCGAGGCATGGCGGTGTTTGCCAGTGAAGATAATGTTGGCTTTCCTCGTGACATTTCATTCCTTCCGTCTCCTTAGTTCGCAGTGTTCTGTTTCTCAAGGTTTTAATATTATTCACCGAGAGTTTGCGATAGTCACTAGAGTACTGAGAACCAGTTCCCTTCCTAATAAGGCCACGCAATGATTTATGAGAAAGAGAGTCGTAAAAACTTGCTCATGTTTCGCGAAACTTTTCAATTCATTTGTTAGATTATGTTTTGGTTTTTTTCAAACTCGTTAGATTCTCTAAACACATTGGATAGCTATGGCCATCTCGAAGACAGCCACGAAAGGCAATCTTAAGGACCTGAAAATATAGTTCAGCAGGTATTGATCGCCACTGCAGAATTACTTTCCCAAAGCAGTTAAGCAGAGCACTGAGTGGTCCGAATCGAGCAATCGGATACCACAGTCAGAAATCCTTAAGTGAGTCAGTTTTTTTTTTCTAGAAGACCGCCTATAGTGTTTAGGTCATTAGGTTGTAAAGATCTACCTAGGATTTGCATTCATTGCTCAACAGCCATATATGCATCGGATTGTTTTGTTAATCCGGCATTTTTTTGACAAAATACTACTAACAATTAATCAGGAAATACAAGGACTCCTACAACGTCAGTCTTGCACACGTCTCGTAGATAATAAAATTCAGCTTCGGTCAAACAGTCAGTCCTTTTTCTTCTTCTAATTCTTCACAGCGTTATTGTACCAAAACCAATCTACAATACTTTAGGTATCAGAAACAGAGTTTACGATTTTCGCAGAGAAACCCATTTCTTGTTCGTAAAAATATTAATCATTGCATAACCATGTTTTTAACAGTGCCGTAAGTCCAAAAAAATAATTTCAACCATTTCTCTTTCGAATGACTTTTTTACAACTTTCTGCAGATGGCAAGCCGATGCTGCGAATGGGCGACACCGGCGATTGGGTTGGCACGTTTGAGGGCCATAAAGGGGCCGTTTGGGGGGTGGCATTAAACGACGAGGCCACGTTGGCCGCGTCCGGTGCAGCCGATTTTACGGGTAAAATCTGGAATGCCGTGACGGGCGAGGAAGTACACAGTTTACAGCACAATCACATCGTGAAAACGGTGGCATTTAGTCACGATAGTCAGTTGCTGGTCACCGGTAGCAACGAGAAGCTGGTGCGGGTGTTCGATCTCAACTCGGAGGGTAAAGCACTGGAATCGTATACTGGCCACGCAGGCAGTGTCAAACGAGCGCTCTTTTGTCGGAACGAAAAGTGCGTCATCAGTTGCGCAGACGACAAATCCTTGCGCCTGTGGGACCGCAGCTCCGCGCAGGAGGTGCAGCGTGTCGAGTTCACATCAAATCCCAATGGTCTCGAGTTGTCCAAGGACGGAACGATACTCACGGTTACTTACGGCACATGCGTTTCGTTCTATGAGATGGAAACGCTGCAGAAGCTCAAGGAGATTGTCATCCCGACGCGCGTAGCCTCGGCCAGTTTGCATCCGGACAAGCAGATGTTTGTGTGTGGTGGAGAGGACTTTAAAATGTACAAGTACGATTACATTACGGGCAACGAGATCGGTGAGTGTGTTCATTTTGTTGCCAGACTGAGCCGTCATTGGCAAATGCCGGTTTCGCTTTCTTTCTTGTAGAATCCTTCAAGGGCCACTTCGGACCGGTACACTCGGTCAGCTTCAGTCCGGACGGTGAGCTGTACGCCAGTGGGTCTGAGGATGGCACACTGCGCCTGTGGCAAACGACCGTCGGTAAAACGTACGGACTATGGAAATGTACGGAACCGACGGATCTGAACAATTCCGCCACCGTCAATTGTCCGCCACCAGCTGCTCCCTCTACACCGGTCACCGCGAACTGAGTCACTGCACGATGTATACAGGAATGGTCTTCAAACGAGAAACAGTCTGTACTGACAAAAACGTGTTGTTCGTGACAAAAGCCCCGTAGTGAAACGGTAACAATAATCTTCCACCGTCGCCATTGGTTCCGGACGCCACTCTTTGCACTTCAAGCGGAAGAGATTTGCATTATGGACTCAAGATCCACGGTATGTGTGCAGCGAAAAGAATCCGGGCACCATGCAACAGCATCGATCTGCTCCGTAAAAGGAGCCTTTCCCCATTCAGTAAACCATATAACATTCTCGGATGAAGCAGTGAATGGCGTTGGCCAAACGACGTGAAATGACGAAATCCATTTATTTATCTGCGGAAAGATGTGAGTGAGAAGTGCTTTTAATTTGTTGCAAAATAAAAGAAAACGAACCAAAAAAACACTTTGTAGATTTGTAAACATGCAAACCGAATCACACATTCTAACCAATTTTTTGTCACTGATTTGCGATGGTACCTGTGAAATATTGTGTAAATTTTGCTCGAACTCGATTGAACATCGCTGCTCAGACGGATTTCTGGTTCCCATCTATGGAGGGACAATGGACGTCGGTTCGACGAACCACAGCCCGCAGTCTTCTTAAACCGTCCATAGGGCCCGAGAGAGTGTGGTGGGTCAGATAGCGAAACTGTATTGCAGGTGATGCGAGAACGGCCACGATAACGGCTACCAGTGGAGTAAACCTCTGTTGCGGGCCACGACCGCTCAGCGGTTGTAGGTGCCTTGGTAGGTGGCGGCCAGCTTGGGCTATAAGATTTAGGCAACGAACAGGCGTAAAAGAGAACCAAAGATATAAAAACTTAAAATGGGACAACTCACTACAAGTAATTTAGATCATTCGTCAATAAGTTCACTTTCAAGTTTTGATTTTATTCAGTTTTTTTTTGTTAATGCCTTTGTGTTTTGCTCCGGTTTATTTTCCATGTTCGTTTTAAGACTGTATTTTTCCAATACACGGAATGTACCCTCCTAAATTATGTAAGGTATGATTTTATGTATATATATATATATATATTTATATATATATATATATATGTGTGTGTGTATTGATGTTTATTTCACATATAGCAGATTTTGTTTTTTTCTGTCTGTTTCCTTTATCCATTTGCGAATATTTATAAGCTACACTCAGTTGCGTGTTCTTTTTTGTGTACCATATTCGTTATCAAACTAGATCCAATTAATATTATAATTATTATCATCATAATCCATAGTAGTACCATTATTTTATACTCACACTTTGCTTCTAGAAGCTTAATGATATAGAAGGGAGAACACGGCACGTTTTACATTTTCATATGTGTTTTGTTTCTCGTTTCCTCAATACCCGAATTTTCTTTTGCCACCGTGTTGGGGTTTTTCTTATGCTTTCGTACTATCCTGTTCTTTAATATACGCATCAATGGAGACGAAGGAGGCGCATGATAATGTGACAAAGTTTAGCACCTAAAAACAGGGATAGCTGGCACTATTATGAGACACTTACGCTGCCAACCAACGGTTTTAAAACTGCAAGAAGTTTAAGCTTCTACTCCGAAACAATGCTTTGAAAGCATGTTCATGTATTTGCTAAAGAAAATCAAGCAACGTATACATTTTGGAAATAAACTCGCATAACATAAAAAACATACTAATATTGTTTGAAATAATATCGAGCATGTTATAAATCTCATAAAACTGCACCATACAAATGGTGCCAAAACTAACAAAGTGTATATTTGGGCCAATTAGCAATTTTCCTTTCTTTTTTTCGCAATTTATTGGCAGCATATGCCACCATTCTTATCGGCAAATAAATGTGCCTGTCTGTGAAATAAATGTGCCTGTCTTGTAGAAATTAGCGCAACCGAGTAACGGGAAATTAAAATTAAAACTAATGTGACAGCATGTACAATGGGCAGACATTTTGTGCCCTGTGTTCAGCTCGCATCCATGCAACCCTTCGTTTTGGGTTGGTTAGCCAAAATGAATGATGTTGGTACACCCTCGATATGAACAAACTTTTGTTTAAATACATATTTTCCATCGTGTCAGATATATCTCCAACCTTCAGCAAGAAAGACTCAAATGTTTCACGCGACGTATCTTCCCCTTCTTCCCTATTTCAGAATACTTAAATTCATTCCCAAATGTTTTACCGTTATTTATTTACTTTTTTTGCGCGCTCTCCCTTATCGACAAGAACGAGGAACTGTGCGCTTTTCTCGACGTTTCTCAACTGTGCAGGGGAGGCAATCCTTCGTCCTAAAGCTATTTTCTACAAAAATTTACATCTAAAAACTCGCACATTCCGCGCTTTTCAATTACTCGAAGAGCAATTACAAAACGACGCCTACTTGTTTCAATATAACTTAATTATTAGATTTTGTACAAAAATATATTACAACGCCTCCTGAACGATGCAGAACTCCTATCAAAAATTGTTGTGCATTTGTGTTTGCCTCCAGCACAGGCCTTTTTCTCTCATTTCTCTCTCTCTACATCTACATCTTCACACCATTTCACATCCTTTCGTCGCCTGTTCTAGTTCTTTTTAATTATCCAATCTTTTCTTATTAGCTTACTATTTCTAAAATGGGTTTAACAACGATTTAGTAAGTAGATTTCTTTTTCGTTTCATCGTGTACCGATGCTTTTATTTTTGACTTCCGTTTTCTTCTCGTTTCGCGATGCGTTTTATTCTTTTCTTCTCTGTACGAATAATACTCGTCGGTATCACCGTCAGCGCGATATATCAGAAAGAAATTTCATTTACAATTCTACAAAATATACACGTCGACGCACCTGTAGTTAGAGTATATTTAACGCCTTTGTTGTTTTATAACATCGATCTTAAGTAAGAGCTAGACTTTTCTAAGACATTAGAGCTTGATTTGATTAAAACGCATTCTGCTTCCGAACCACCACGGTTTCCGTTTTTCTCGTCGTCGCTACTCATCGTTCTGTTTACCAATTTAATGCACAATAATCGGATTAACATGGTTCACCGCAGGTTTTGCTTGTTAACCGCATGTGAACAATAACTATTGACGTTGATCATGCTTGCAAATCTAAAAAAAGGACCTTCTTCATGCCATACATCATACAAAAAAAAACAATAAAAAAAAACAAAGCTCAGCGGTTAGCAGCGTTCTTCTTCCGCACTCTCGGCGACGACGTGTTCTTTCTTCACTTTGACAATGTTTTCTCACTTTGTAACACATGCTCATCTACGCTCGCGGACTTATCACACCATCAGGCTTGTTGAACAAAGTAAGCTAAGAATCTTTTCCCTGTTACGCGAATCAATTAATCTGCCGCTACAGTACTGATGATTACGCTACATTCTATGAACTGACAATTACTTGTCGTAACTAATTAATCAATTATAGTAGGGTTTAGAAGAACGATGTTTTTCGTAGATCGACATATATTGGCACGATTCTGGCCTTTTTTATTGATGTGGCTCTTGTCTTCGTCAGGAAGATAGTGAGAAAGAGACCATTGTTTCCACGTAACTCTCGTTCTAATATCACACAACTGCGCCGACGATCACTTGGTCGCGTGCCTGTTTCACTTGGATAGCCATTGAGTTGTCTCTGACTTTTACTTTCACTTGGTTGGTGGTCCCGTCTGGAAAGGATTTAGTACGGTGACGGCAGCTGCCTGTGGACTCGTTAATACCGCTGAAAAAATATTTAAAAAAACAGATCATGTACACTCACTGCTAAACCAATTAATTACGTGTTTTTTAAATTGCTTCCCCAATCAGAACAAACCGTGTTTTTAGTTTTTGGTGCATTATTAGCACATGTTATTATGATAAAGATTGTAAAATAAAGACCCAACGGACGGCTTCTCTATCTACTAGGCTGTTCAATAAGTTCGTAGCCTCGATAACAGAGAGCACTGCTACGAGCCTGATTTTTGTTTTGTTACATTGGTACACTCTTCAAATGAACGTATGTGAAGTTTCATTTCAATCGTTCACTTTATTCTTTTTTCACAATGTCACAGTGTTTTACAATGAAAAAATCAAGTATCGTGCAGTGATTTCATTTTTATTTTTGAAAGGTTTAAAAGCAAAGGAAAATTACTAAAATAAAAAAAACTAATATATCTTCATGCTATCGTGGTTCAATTTCGGAAAGTCAAGTCTAAGGAAGGGCATTCGTTTTGTTCTAATTAAGGGACGAAAACGGTTACCCTGAAACAAGTCGGAACATGTGCAACGTACTAAGCAAGTCTGGGTTGATGACAAGAGATTTCGGTTAAAAGCTATTCTGCATCTTTTGCCATTGAAGCGCTCATCATCCCCATCGGACAAAACTTACCTCCGTAAGGTGCCTGAAACATCGGATACCCCAAACCAACGTGAGTATGGTGGTGCGTATGAACGTGTCGTTGTGGCGGTGGACTTCTTGTACCATTACCACCACCACCAGCCGATGATTGGTGCTGGGAGCTACCCCCAACATTACTACTTCCGTGATCCTTTGTCACACAACTATCGGTTCCTGTTCCTCCGCCACTATTGCTGCTTCCTCCGCCGCCCAGACTGTTATTAATTCCTCCCGCACAGTTATTCACGTTACCGCCATTTCCAGTTGTACTATTGAGTGATAACCCTGGTAGAAAAAGGAAAGAAAGAAAAGGATTGTTTTACAAGTGATTGCATCTCAATAATCCACGTATGGAATGGGTTTCAAAATAGTTATCAGGTAAATAGCATGAAGCAAACTTATTTTGGCCCTTAATTCTCTGGCTTTCAAATAAATCTGTCTTAAAGCGCACCGAAACATGAATGCTCGTTTTGTCCGTATTTTTTGCATTTTCAGCTATTCTTTTGAAATGTTGAACGTTAGCTTAAGATTCTAAGAGCAAAATTATGACAAAAATATGACATTTTGATTTAAACTCGTCAATTGCTGCAGTCAGGGGTATTTGAACGATGCGAAACAAAGTTTATTTAAAATTTGGAGCTTCAAGTTTTTGGTTTTTCACATCTAATTCTTTCAAATCCTCTTCAACTCGTTAACAACATCTTACAAAAATTTCAGTCACAAATTTAAGAGATTCCTTCTGTGAGTGAACCTCAGCAGAATTTGCTCAATTAAGTAAAACGAAGTGGTGAACAATAACACCTGAGGGCTGCAGAAAGAACTACATGACAAAACTACCCCGGTTGGAAAAACGTTTAGACGTTCATACCAGAGACATTTTTGCTGAATTTGCGCGGCAAAATTGTTTCTAATATATCAATGATCCTAAACATTTCCCATGGCATTTTTGAGTGATTTCTGAATGATTAAAAATAATGTTTCACCCTGTAGTATTTCATCATTTCTTTTGTATTTTTTTCAATAAACTTTGGTTCGGTATTCACTGTAGGTGCCCTATGTTAAGAATTTGTAGTGTCGGCTGACACAGTTTACTGAAACAGAGGAATTCACCCATTCTGAATTTTGTTGGGTTAAAAGAAGTCAGTAGAATGAATCAATTTCTACCATTCCGTTTAGTTAAATACCTTGCAAATGGTTTCCGGACGAGGACAAGCTTAGTTGTTGTTGCGACGATGATTGCTGCAAAGGTGGAGGCCCACTACCACTCCCACTGCCACCGCCACCACCGCCTCCGCCACCAATACCTCCAGTTCCACTACCAACTTCACCACCAATTCCACTTCCACCATTTCCTCCACTGCCATTTCCTCCTCCACCACTACTACTCCCAACGCCACCAACACCACTTGAATTAGATGATTGCTGTTGCTGCTGCTGTTGTTGCTGCGTCGCAGCAACTGGTTGCTGTTGCTGTAAAGACAATCCTGCGCTACTGTTTGGTGGAGGAATGCATAGATTAGGATTTTGGCAACCGGGTTGCTGCGAAGGGTTGGGACTTGATACGCTTACTTTGACGCTGCTGCTGGTCGGACTTTTCAGTGCGCGCTCACTTAGCTCGTGTATCTTATGCGAGTTGTAGTACTGACTGGCATGGTGCTGTAGCAGGTCTAATGCTTTTGTACTTTGATTCCGAGACAAATCCTCGGGTGGGTGATTGAATCGTGGTATTTGCAAGTGATACGGAGGCGCATTGTACGGTGCTGTTGAAACAAGCATCTGTCGGTACATTTGATGGTTTGGGTCGAATCCAAACGGTGCCGCGCTCATGTACAGCGATGGTGAATAGTACTGCGAAGTCGGCGGTGGCGGTGGGCCCTGTGTTTCCATCGTCGGCTTCTGCCCTTCCTGTTTTACCTTCGCGCTGCTTTCTTTATCTTCTTGCTGCGATTGCTGTTTTATACTGCTGCCGCCACTACCGTCCGTGCCCTTGGAATTACCCTTCACAGATGCGGACGATGATCCTTGCAGCGCGGAAGATTTTGAAGCTTTTCCGGAAACTGAACCCATACTGCCGATCGATTGACCATGCATGCCCGACTGTTGCGACTGCTGGGTGTGCGATAGGGAAGCGTTGGATTCCTCTTTAAGGTTGAGACCGGCCGAAAGCGATGGACCAAGGTGTCCTACAGGTAGAGGCGCATTTCCACCACGCCGTTGATCGGAGTAACTAAACAACCTGGTAGCAGACAAAAAGCAGACAAAAGGGAAAGAATGAAGATAATTATGGTTGTTATTGCACATACTTTACATATATATGTTGCAGAATCAAGAGCATGCTCGTACTTTCATCACATAGTGGAACGTACCTTCTAAGATCTTCCTCTCTCGTTGACATAAGTGGCGAAGGGGGTGGCGGTGGACCACTGTTGGGAGGTATTACATTCAACCCGTGTCGTTGAAACATATTCCCGTACGGTCCAAGTGGCTGCGATGGTAACGGAGGAGGAGGTTGCTGGTTCGGCCCGCTAGGCTGTTGATCCTTCGGGTGTAATCCCGGACCATGATGGGTACTACTGCCGATCCCTGGTTCAGTCTTTACATCTTTTGTAGATTCTGATTTTATTAGTTTCGTCGCCATCATCTGCAAAAGATAGATTCACAATCGAAACAATCAAGTGAGGAAACACACTAACAATAGAAAGTGTCCGAACGAAGCACCGAGTCCGTTAATGAGTTAGTTTTAGTTTAGAATATTTTTGTTACAAAATGTGCGTTGCACATTTGAGCATACATTCAAGACAGATTATTTAATTTTTTTGCAACGCACAAAGCTCTGGATTGTCTTCGTTTGTTTTCGCAACAACAAACTTTTTTGTATGCAATTGATACATTTTCAGTGTTTGAAATGACGACACAAAGACGACCAAATTTAATCCAACACAATTTGATCAAACATGCGGTCCGAATAATTTTACATCTTTTGAATTCTTATTGCATAGGAAAATGTTCACGGTAGTTTAATAAACAAAGATTCAATAAAAATAATAAAATATTAGAGCTTACCGTGGGCGTTCCTAATTTACTATACTCGCTAGGACTTTGGCTCTCTTTCGATCTTTCCTCCTTTATTGTGACCGCCGCGTTATGTTTGGAATCTTCTGGTATCACCGATATTGGGCCATAAGCAGGATCTAGACCAGGATAGTTGTAACCAGGTGGTACGTATCTAAAATAATATGAATGATACCAGATTAATTTTCTGCAGAAAATTTGCTATTTTTGTCCTTTGAGCGACAGGCTTACCCATAGGGATAATAGTGTTGGAGAACTTTGCCTCCAGGTGGCGGCGGTGGTGGGCCAGCAGCTAATAAAGAACCATCCTTATGGTCTGCATGCTGTAATCCTACGCCGGCGGCGTTCAGTGACATGCCTCTCACGTCTCCAGATTGTTGGCCAGCAGAAGCAAGGTTTGGCGGCGGAGGCAACGAAGGCGGACACTGTGGTTGATGCAGGGGATGTTGTTGAAGACCAGCACTGTTTGGCTTGTTGATAAGATCCAGGGGCGGTTCTTTGCTTTTAGTGTATTCCATCGCACTTCCTGTCGCACCAGCACCTGGACCCGCAAGGCTTGTCGGCATGCCGTGTGCCACTATGCCCCCCATAGGTTGCGGAGGTGGAGGTTTATTAGACCCAACATCAGGAGCTGCAGGGAAGTACGCTCCAGCCGGCGGAGGCTGCTGATGAGGCAGCCCGGCATAATACGGATACATGCCATATCCAGCAAGGGGTGTTAGCGGTCCACCGGGAGTTGGACTGTTGTTTATTGTAGGATTACCACTTTCAGCTGGTGGATCATTAGGTTTTCGAGCGCCCAGCTCAGTGACATGAGAACTTTTTGATTTTTCTAAAAAAGAAAAGAAAAAAATAAATACATTGCAGCAAAGAAACCCCCCAAATAAGATGTTTATTCATTCAATTGACGGGACAACTTCAAACACTATATAGTAAGTCGTAGCGGAGATCGAGTAGATATGCGAAATAAACTTTCTAACTTATTGCACAACAACTGCTGAGCGGTTTTAACCTGCACCAGTGACTATATTAATCTCTAAGGCTCTCTGTAACGGTTCGTTTTTACGGGCGGGGTTGTTGGTCCCGCGCTAACCCTCTGACACGCCGGTATTGGGAATCGAAACCATGACTGGCTGCTAGTCTTTAAAACATCATGTAGCTTTCTAAGACATCACTTCGATTACGGATATGACAACAACTCTGCAAATTCACCACAACGAACAAGAGGGGTATCGACAGTACACCTTGTAAGCACACGTAACAAAAATTATGTGTGGTTTTATACAACAGAAACTCTTCTAACGGTAACAAGTACTCATACAATGAATAAAGGCATCGGATGCGCAGTTTTCAACAACTAAATTTATAGCGTTCTCTGTCTGAGATCCATCGGTTCAAGTAGATAACTAATAACGTGTTTTAATTTACTAATTGGATGTTACCATATCTCCTATTGTTTTTGTACTACTAAAACGTGCCAGAAAATCATCTCATACTGCGTATATTTAAAAAAATCGTACTATTTAAAATAATGTACTTTTTAAATTATGTTCGCCGAAGAAAACAAGAATCAGAGCAGGCTGCGCAGAGTGTGTATACTGCGTAGAGCAGAGTGCTTAGTAACCCAAGTGCTCGAGATTCTCTCGTCCTTGCCAAAACGATCCATTGAAAGAGAAAATGCAAGCAAACCCCAGGTTTGACAAGAAACACTTTTCACGATTCATTATCGTCAGTTCTCATCTAATGATCAAATCGTTTTTCAACATACCAGCTCCACCTCCACCCATTGGTAGATCAGTTGAATCGGTGACCGGAGTAGAATCATCGCTGATATCACTATAAGCTGGACTTTGAACATCTTCAGTACGGTTTGCGGCAGACGAAGTCATTGAATCGTACTCTAAGGGGCCAGGAGACTTCCGACATTTCTTTTGTTTCACATAGTTGTGTGATGTTTTAGTTGCTGGAATAGTACGAATAAAACAAACACATATAACAACCTAAAGAAAACTGATGCTACGCAATGTTTTAAATGCTGTTACCATCGACGGTGGTCGAATGTGCACCGCTTGAGGACATTGGCACACTGGTTACTGCGGTTCTATTCATTGCTCCAGAAACGGACGATTTTGAATTGGTCTCACCATCATCTACAAAAAAAGCATAGTTGATCCACAGTTGTCATACCAACGTTACATTACCCATTCCATCCATACCATTCAACGATCCCGTGTTACCATCGACAGCTCCAATACTGAGAGGATCTTGATCGTTCTGAGTTGTTGCTGCAGTGGTACTACCCGTTTGATCAACCAACGAAACAGATGGCTGTACTAAAATGCTGCCAGCAGCGTCGTGTGCCGTGTTGGTACCATCGTTACTGGACGGTGTAGGCTTAGTTATGGAATTGCTGCTGCTATTATTAGTGGCATTGCCGACGCCTAGTATCCCCATTGGCAGTAGGGGCTGTTGTTTAGATGTCATGCTCTGCTGTGACAATTGACTAGACATGGTTGAAATGCAACTTGACGCGGAAAGCATCGACGACGTCGCTCCTGAGGTTGCATGGGTGGCGGTGGTATTCGGTGCCGTCGTTCTCGAAGTCGCTTCAGATGATGTTGTGGTTGCAGAAAGAGCAAACACTAGCTCACTGTTGCTGGTCGCTGATGAAGTGCCCGTTATTTGTGTTTGCCCAACCCCGCCACCTTCAGCTATGCCAAGCTGAGAAACAATGGCCATAGGCGATGGTGTCGTCGTTGGTTGGGGTGATTCCGGTGCCTGCAGTGAATCCTCATCCATCGAAGATGTACTGCCAGCGTGTGCGTGACTTTGATGATATTTTAAACCGTTTGCGTGCTTGTACTTTTTACTGCAATCTTGCTCGGGGCATTCGAGCAATACGGGTGAAATGGCGCAGGCTGTTACGCCGACTTTGCCCTTCTTGGTCACCGAGCTACCAGTAACAGCAATCTGGACATTGATCCCCGTCACTGGGTTTATCAGCGAGTTTTGCTGTCCACCGGCGCTAGCAATCGCACTTCCGCTGTTGGATCCATTGTTAAAAACGCCACCGGAGATGCTACCGGCAGTTACACACCCGGGGTTTATCACAGTGGTACCGGTGACACTGCTGCTGCCACCGCTGTTACTTCCACCTACGTTAACGGCTACACCACCAATTCCAACGGAACCTGACCCTATCGGAGAAGGAGATTCATCCTTGGATTTTCGTTTTTCTGCTCGTGGCGGCAAAAACGCTACTGGAGATGTCGATGGTGTATTAGATGCGCCACTAGCAGCCGAAGCACTACCATTATTGACTACACCCAGTGAACATGGACCCGAAGTAATCGTCGTAATTTTTGTCACCCCACTGTTAGTAGCGCATGGTTCCAACACGCCCCCACGTGCACCTCGACCTTTCGAACCCCCATTTCTCAGCTTGCTGTGCATCTGCAGATAGAAAAAAAGATTATTGATTAATATTGATCCTATTTTAGTTATTGTCTAATGATTCGCGATCGTAAACTAGCGAAACTTTGTTCTTGGGAATTTGTATTTGGGAAACATTCAGTAGAATCGATATGTTACGAACGAAGGAAAAATCGACGAGACAGTGCCGAAAATTTAGTATTTTAAAAGGCAACATAATATAAATGTTCAAATTATTTCTAAGGATTACATAAGCACTATTTATAAGTGTGTTAGTAAAAATGTTTATCTCCCTATGCCTTAAACATTATCTAAACATTAGGGAAATTCATTTGTACTATCATACATACCGAGCTTCTAGTTTCTGTGAAATTGCTGAGGTCGTTAGACGGCAACAAAGTCGAACTGCGACCGCGCTTCCCTCGTCCTTTTGGTGTCCTGGAGTCCAGTTCCTCCGTAGGAGAATCACAAAATCTATTTATGGTATAAGACAACAGGTCAATTAAGTAGATAGAAAATTATCTTTTACGGTATTTAAATGTTAGCTACTACCTCGGTGGAGCCCAATCGTGTTTAGTGCAATCAATGAGAGTCCCAACGTAGGTTTTCCCTCGCCAAGTAACATTTACCACCAACACGCCACCCTCCGTTTCGTGCCAAACAATGCCTTCCAATGTTACAGATGTGCCCGGTTCGCAAGGTCCCAAACAGTCTGGCTCCGTAATGGTTCCGACAGAGGTTCCAACGCACACATCCACCATGTCTTTTCGATCGCTCTTATGCCGCTTCGCCGGCGGTGGACTGGAACTACTGCTTTTATCGTCGTGTGCCGATGTACCGGTTCCAATTAAACCTGACGATGGCCCAGCGCAGTTGTTGAACATACCTATTAGGGACCATGCATAAGCAAAACAAAATCAAAAGTTGCCAAGCCAAAGGTCTACCAGATCCGTACCCATCATGCTGCTACTGCTTCCCCGCCCGCCAGATACGTCACCACCGGCGTGCGAAGATGCTTGTAGTTGCGTCTTCAAAACCCCAGCGCTCGCGGAATGTATGTTGCTGACGTTGGTCATGCTGTTACTAGTTCCGGTAGTACTGTGCGTGTCAGTGGAAACTGTAGAACTCATTGCCTAAAATGAAAACAAAAATGTTCACTAAACCAAGGCCCTGACCGTTCTGTGCTCACGTTCTTTTACCTTGGCAACATCGTTTCCTAACGGTGGTGGGCCTGGGGTGTTCGCTGGATTATTATTGGTACTTGTACTCGAAGACGAACCAATAACTACACAGCCCCCTGTGTTGCCAACACTACTTCCAATTCGGTGAGAAGCACTGAGCACAGTGTTGCCGATAATTGAACCATGATCGCTTCCACCACTAACATTCTTTACGTAAATGCACGATGCGCTCGAGCAAGGCTGAAGAGCTCCGTTAACTTGAATGTCATGGTTAACGCAGCTGCAACTGCCATTGCCAATGGATGCACGAACGCTGCCGCTAGCAACGCTTCCTTCGATACTTCCATGATGCTGTGCCGGCTGTTCGTTTTTGTCTCGCTGATTGTGGTGTGCAGTTTTGTCTTTTCCTTTGTCTCTTCGGTGACCACTGCTACCCCGTTTATTGGAACCTTGTTGTTGCGGCTGCTGTTGCGAACTGAGCAAGTTGGAACAGTTCAATGACTGCTGATTGACAACATTGCTGCCGCCGATGCTCGCCGAGGTGTTGTTGGAACTACCGCTGCCTCCGCTAGCGGTAGATTGTGATAAATGTTTCTTACCACTACCACTGTTGTTGCTGATACCACCAACATTGCTATTAGTACTGTTGATATTACTAATGGAATTGTTGTTAGCGCTACCCGACGCGTTTGTGGTACTGCTCCCGTTGGTAGTGTTGTTGCAATTATGTCCTGAACCCCCTAGGCTACCGCTGGTGGAAAGTGTGTGACCTCCCACAGCTCCCTGGCCCGTTTTGGTGACAGAATTGATACCACCTATACTGCTACTGTTACTGGTACTATTGCTGTTATTGCCGCTAAGAACAAGAGTCGCACCACCCCCTATACCCGTATTGTCAGAAACGTTCCCCAAATGAGGTGTTCCTGCTGTTGAACCGACACTGATAGGGACACCGGCAATATTCAACAATCCTGTAGGTGCTACCGAAGCAACTGTCGTCACACCGGTTGCCGCAGTAGTGTTGGTCAACGCAGAAGACACAGCTCCTAGTGCCGACCCGCTGCCAGTAATAGAACTTGCTCCTCCGGCGGCACTAATAGTGCCCGTTGTTGGCGTTGTGCCGTTTTGATCCGATTTGACTATCTCGTGTTTTGCTTCCGAAGTTTTCGTTCCCGGTTTGGTGCGTTTTATCTTCATTTTCAATCCTTTGTCCAGCGTTGCCTGATGGTCAACGGACAATTTTGTCGTGGACTTACTGCTTGAGCCACTTGTAGTCGAAGACATTGTGATATTGCTGTTACTGGTGCTGTTGCTGTTGCTGCTGCTGCTGCTGTTGCTACTGCTGCTGCTAGTCTTACTGGAGCTACCTTGGGATAGGTTTGTATCAATGCCGGAGGTCTTATTCGAAAACAGCAGTGCTTCTACTCTGCCGAAACTGGCGGCACGTGAGATGTTATCGAGAGCACTTTCCTTTTTCTTCTCCGGCGTGTTCGTGACTAATGTTGACTCCGATGTTTTGTCCGTTACTCCACTGGATGAAGATCCTGCTACCGCCTCCACTAGTCCTAACGTGACACCACTAGATGAGGTTCGAGGAGTTGCTTGGGATTCGGAGTCTCCTTCACTTGCAGTGCTCTTCTTTTGCCGATGGTGATGATGGTGATGGTGATGATGATGATGATGGTGGTGGTGATGGTGACCCTTAGAGCTGCTCGTAGTGGTAGTAATAGTGGTAGTAGGTGAACCTCCTCCACCTGTCACTTTGTGTTCTACGGCAGGACCGCCGCCAGAGACGTTTCCAGTTGCCGCACTTTTCGTTGCCTTCCCTGTGGTACCACCTCCTGTAGTGCTTCCAACCACCGTCGACGAGGACTGCTCAGTGCTGGATAGGAATTGCAACACACCACCACCGGAAGCTGTACGATGGCTGTTTGATAGCGCGTTACTGACAAGATGCGATTGTTCATGCAGTGGATTCTGCAGTTGATTCTGCGGTTGTTGTTGTTGCTGCTGCTGCTGCTTCTGCTGCTTCTGCTGCTGCTGCTGCTGCTGCTGCTGTTGTTGCTGCTGCTGTTGCTGCTGCTGTTGCTGCTGCTGTTGCTGCTGCTGTTGCTGTTGATGTTGGAGCTGATTTGATCCGGTTTTCTCAATGTCTGCGTCCAAATCGATTATCAAATCACCGATACCTACGTCCCACTCGTTGTCGTCGTCAAAATTAGAATCTTTTATGTCACTCACAACTACCGCTCCTGGTGTGGATGACACTATTATCACCCCACCGCTGCCTTTTTCAGAAGATGAAGAGGATTCGATAATTGCCTTTGACGACACTGTCGCCACCGGTTGCTGCTGCTGAGGGGTCGTATGCTTTTGATTACTTCTGCCGATGAACGTAATGTCAGAATTACAATCGCTGCCACTCTTACTACCGCTAATAATTAAATCGTTGTTTCTACTGTTGCCACTACCACTGCTGGTGCATCGAGTGCTATTATTGTGGCTGTTGCCGCTGCTGCTAGCGCTGTTACTACTGCTGCTGCCGCTGCTGTTTCGGGTAAGATTTCCTTCTTTATTGCTATCAGTTCCTTGATTCATTAAGACCACCTTGCTTTGGTGGTGGCTGCTGTTGTTCGCCTCGTTGCGATTCATTGAATCCATGCAGTGAGAGAGTCCGGGGCCTCCGCCTCCAGCGTGCCCATCAATCGTTGCCACCTGTTTTTTTCGATGAACTGCGCTTCCAACAGCAACGATGCAAAATATTCGACAAATATTCGTCGACGTGGTGCCGGTAACCCCTCTTCGTTTACGAGATCGAGGGCCTCAGATTGATTGAACAGGTTTACGAGTTTCCTACTTGGTGAATCGCTTTCGAGCCAGTTACCGCAAGCAGTGAGTTGCTGTGAAACTTCACGACAGGGCTGATGCTTGCAGTTGTTGTACAGACTTTGAGCGTACTTTCTTAATCCTAGTAATTTCTCATCCGTATCGAAGGGCCACGGCCCTTGGGCCATTAATACCATTTTAATCTGCAAATGAAGATAAAAAAAAACGAAAATGAGTTAACAATTGCTTGTTTCAGTGCGAATATTGGTACTGATTTTGGTAGCAAATGTGAAAAATGAAATGTTATGAAACGAAAGATCACCATTCTCGTACATAGCAAACTTTAAGCAAATTCAAACCGTTTGATCAAGAATTTGCTATTCGAAATACTTTTCGGCACATGAATATCGAGCTTCGTATATGGCGTGTACGTTGGAGCGTATGTTTATATCACGGACCCTTCGTAGTAGTGTAATCAAATCGCTGTTGTATTGGTTATGAAGTCGTTCTTCATTCAAGCAGCAGATAACGATTAACACGTGTTGCAAACCCGAAATCGACCTTCTGTTTATCAAAAAAGTGGCTGCAAGATTCCATTAAAAATCATATATCAACAGCTAGTTCGTCTTTATCAGTAATTACAGTAGAGAGCGTTACAGGATTCGCGTGCAACACAGTAAACTTGTCACCAACACTAGCAGACCATTTTCTGCACCGTACGCCATGCCGTAATATCATGCACACACTCTACCGTTTTTACATCGGCATCCAAAACATCGCACACATAACATCGCACGGCTCCACACATTGTCGAGGAAACAGTGAAGAGTAATGAGGCGGCATGAGTTCTTCATTCAATTGGGATCTTCAAAATCGCACGTATTCGCACAGCAATAAGTTTTTTATGCACGCCCGCGAACCGGAGATCCTTTGAGAGGATTTCGAAGGTTCTCATCTAGGGGGCTGATTAATATAAAACACATATTTCTTTTCTTCTTCTTAAACTTCTTTCTCTCCGTTCATCTCACTCTCTCTCAGTGTTTCTTTCCCTCGTTCGCACGGAGGATTCGACCGCATCACACATAACTAACTGAACCCCTCCTCCTAGCGCTTGAAAAACAAATAACATTAGAACTTTTCTTATACTGTGCATTACGGCAGAGCAAAATGGATGCAGAAAGCGCAAATCCAATGTTATTCTATATTATGATTTTCAGCACCAACACTCACGAATTCACAACGCAACGGATATTTGATTAACGAACCCAAAAATCACGACTCACAAAAAGCCAGCAAATTGAGAAATTTCCGAAACGCCAACCAAGATTCAGTGTGCATATTCAACAAAACTAGCCCCCTAAATAAGCAGCTTTGCGTGACAATGGCGCGCAAGTATTCACTTCCCCACGAATCCTAACTGCTTCATAGAAGTATTCTACTTACATTATGGCCTATTTTATCACATTACATGCACCATTTTTTCATAAAAACTTATTCATTCTAAACTTCAAAGGTGCCAGCCAAAGTGACGCGTTAAACTGTGTTGTAATAAAAATGGATACCCGTGCATTCTATGTTTTTGTTTCCCTTGTACAAACACGAGCCACTCACTAACACTATCAACTCACGCGGTCTACAGTCCTCGCCGGCCGAAGATTTAATTCAGACAGAAGTCATTTTCCAATGTTTATAAAAGATGCAACATTCTGCACGAGACAGATTAGGCAATTGTCAACACTTGAGAAGATTTAGTTAACAACTGTACCATCATTTCAGAACATTTTTTTTATCAGCATAACACCGGAACACAACATGTTCAATCCGGATTGAAGTCAACTTGGACGAACCAGAACGAAGAAATCAGACAGAAGTCCTCAAGCCGGAGAGTGTCGTTTTAATCGACTGATTCCACCGTCCGCTGCAAAAGCATGGAGATTAAAGCCAGGAAAGGGTGTCTGTGTGCTTTCCATAGAGGTCTAGGATCTGAGTTGAGTTGGGATACATATCGCCACCATGTTGGTGACCTGCGTATGTCATCTAAATGGGCGCCCAAATGATTGATTTTTGATGCAATACAATAGCGTTTTATGTACTCGTATGCTTGCATTTTGATTATACCTGATGTTTTGTAATTTAGTTTTGTTTTTATGCATACAATAAACAAAAACAATAAAACGTTTACAGGTTTGAAACACATTTCTTGGCAACGAACTTTTCCGCTTTTTGATGAAAAATCCTTTACAACCATTTAACCGAAAGAGAAAATCAAACCCTTTTTTAAGCTTTAAATTCATGTTTCTAGCTTTGACTAACCAAAAGGTAATAAATGGAAAACATTGTGGTTTTCAGAAGTGAGCCAAGAATCATAACAATAATCAATCGCTACATATTCTATTACAAACGCTTTGAAACATTATCTTCTATATTAACATTATTTGTATGTTTTTAAATATATTTTTGCGGTATCTTTTCTTATATTCCGTCGCAGGAATGAAAAGACAGTTTACTAAAATAAAACATTAATCGAAACATGACTAAATGAATCCCGTGCATAACAAGCAAACACGGGGCTAGTCGGAAAATTTATCCACACGAACAAAACTAACTTCAAGAAAAAGTATTTAACAAATTAACTGTAGTAAGAGCACGGTCAAATGCGCCATGAAACTAAAGGACAACTGGCAACTGGAACTGGCTTACTTCGATCAGGTAGCGCATTGCATAGTAAAACAATGGGTCTACATAATATTTCCAGTGGGTTGTTTTATTTGTAAGTTCTGACCATAAAGCAGACCCAACTATGCTATACGAGTGTCGGTGTCTTCCAACACGAATGAGGTTGAGCTATGAAATTATCACAACTATACATAAATTTGACTCATTTTACACTAGAGCAGCTACTACATAGATCATTAATTCCTGTGACAATATGTTAGGTTATTTATATTATACAGCCCATTCTTCTTTCATAGAAAAAAGCTTGAAATTACACGATATTGTCTGGCAGTTTATACAAGTTTGATCCAATGTACCTGTAAACATTTAGATTTTTTTGACAGACAAATGACGAAATTGTTATGTCTTATAGTTCGCATTTCTAACTTTGCATTTGCATTTAAACCGATCGAAATAGATAAATTGTTGCAGCAAAGATTATCTTAAATATTAACAATTTCAATATCTACTCGGACGATGCTTGACGATGGATGATCAACATTCAACACATCTGAAACATTACAATCATCCAAAAATCACACAATCTACGCGATGATAATCGGCAGTAAAAGATGCTAGTATCAAGTATAGTTTAAGGAAAGACAGTGGGAAAGTATTTGCCAGGAGGAAATGGCTTTCGTAATATGTATAATCAATACGCAGTGTATGAAGCCCGCAAATATGAAGGAGCAGCATCCGAAGCCTGATCATTCCATTCAAATTATCTCAAAAGTCGTCAGCAATGGCGTAAAAATCTTGACAAAACTTGAACCGTTATCGAGGGGCCGAATGCAATGTCTGTCTAGAGAAAGGGAGACACTGTATACGATAGTTGTACTTTAATTAATAACGGCGAATCAAAAAAACATACAATTCTGTTTTCGGAATGGTATTTGTTTTGGCAAATTGACTTCTTTCATGGGTATACTTTATACGTGTTACAGAAAGCTTCAGCATGCATAATGATCGTATTTTTTAACCAGCATTCTAAAACAATTAATGAATCGAACTCGAATGGAGGTCAGTAAACAGGTCAATGTACGGTCAATTCGTCTTTTCAAGAATTTCAATCCAAGCCAAACCAGAAAACAATTTCACTAATATCTTGCTTGACTAATTTTATAAAGAACTTCTATAACATTGGTTACAATGTACCGCATCGGAATAAATGAGACACACGGTAAAAGCTAATTTTCTTTGCCTACCTGTATAATAAATATAATATAAGCATTCATTAAATGCTTTTATTCTGCACAATTTCTTGACATTGAAGATTGATCCGTTCATTAAATCCTGGAAATTTGCTGCCAAACACCACAACAAAAGTTTTCACAACCATCATTGACAATGATTGCTTCGTATTATTTCATACGGGAAGGACACACATTATTGGACGCATCGTGGAAAAGATGGTTTGACGGGCAAGAACATATGCACACACTCGAACACAACGGAACAGCTTACACCACTCTCCAGAGGGTGTAGGGTATATCTTTTTCACTGCACTTTTATGATTCTTTGCAAAAGCCAAATTCGTTAATCCATTCAGATTTTTTTATGCTTCCTTCACAATTCTTTGCCACTAGTGCACTGTATTATTTCAATACGAAGGGGAACGCACAGATACACAACACGGACGCCTTGATCACATTCTATTTCTCAGTGAAATCCTTCTCCAAAGCCTCTGCCGATGAGAACGAACCGAAAGAACCGCAAACGAAAAATATCCAAAAACACTCAGCGAACCACCCTAAAGTCTCTACCTTCGCAACAATCAGCAGCCTGCTAGCTGCACTGCTTCAGGAGTGGTTTCCATTCAATTCTGCAGTATTTATTTACGGATTAAAACAGCACCGACGAAATATCTACTTCCATGGAGGATATGATTTTGCAGTCAATCACCTCCCATCATCTCATCTTGGCATATGGGCTACGTTTACAGCACTGGCTGCAAAACTTCAAAGTTTCTACTCGAATGTTGTATTTTCGAGCACTTTCGACATTTTAGCAGAACAGCTAAACTAATTAAAACAATAGCTGTAAACGGTAAAAAAATGTCTTTCGTATCATTGATCCCTAAACATATTGTCATTTATGCGTGATTTTGATTGATTTTAGATAGAATAAAATATTTTTTCATCGTTATAATCGTAAAAGAAATAACATGAAATGTTGGTGCTTACCAAGTCGCTGTTCGGCTTCACAAAGTTGCTCTTTCTTCATACTGCAACTTTACCGAGTTATACAATTTCGTTCAAATGTTTTTGGACAATATTGAACGGAAACAATATAACTCAGTTCGTAGCTGATTACATATATGCGTTTCTCACCCAGGTGCACTGGAAGCTGTCTAATTTTACAGTTTTAATGTTACCCCATTGTTACAGCCATCATCAGGTTAAGTCCAGTTTTGGTGCGTATTCCGATATCATTCAGCAGTCAATAAAGTCGTCGTTAAGTCACTTGAGCAAAGACCAAAGATAAGTTAAAGTGTGTGTACAGCTATTTTAAAATTTGCAATAATTGAGGAATACGTCAGTAGTGTTCTAAGAAATATCTGCAACATTATTTGGCTAATTTTAGAATTTCGATTAATTCATCAGGCCGTATTTTATTTTCTCAAACTTAATATATTCATTTCTTTTCTTTCATAAAAACCGGTTTACACATATTTTTACAGCTTAATAGCTACATTTTATTATTACATCTCGACGAAAGAAATGAAATGTACCATTGAACATTTATGGATTTGTTCAAATGTTATTAATGAAGTTGCTGTTAGTGCAATGGATTCTTAATTTCGTAGTTGTACTGTAACTTTCCAACGCGTTGTTGTCAGAATTCATGTAGGCGAAATTGAAAATTGATTATTAACGAAAAATAGTTTAAATAAAGTATGAAAATGTATTATTCCTCGTAGTATCCTGCAACACCGTATGCAGTTGATTCTTTCTCCGTAATTCGTATTCATTCGCAAATGGTCACGACTCTGTAGCTGCTATTGTCTCACCTATTGAGAGCCAGCGGATTGATTTGAAAATTACTCACTTGATCAGCGCTTGTTCCACCGGGGGATTGTTGCTGCTGATGGTTATATGCCAGTGATAAGGTGGTTGTTGAAGAAACATCTGGTAGTAGAAAATTTGAAAACGTTAGACATTTCGTATATACCGAACATGGAGACACATATGATCAATACTATGATTAGTTGTTATAGATTTTTTTACTACAGAAGTATACTTGTTCATAATAATTGTTTAATTACCATTGTTGTTGCCGTTGTGTGAAGGGTTGGGTGTGGATGGTGGAGATGGCGAATCTAGAGATATCACGGACGAAGATGGATCCTCTGCAATTTTGAAAAGCAATAAAATTTGGAAAGAAAATAACATGAAGAATAGATTCCAACAAAATACTGAGATATTTAAAGAATATACTCTAGAGTTTTTTCCGCAATCAAATAACAATTGTATCAAATTTATAGCCTATGCTCCAATATACTTTCTAAACTATAATGCATCGTGAGCTTTTGCTTCCCCTATTTCGCGTTTTGTTAACGTTTTGTAAAAATTTTTCAAATAAAGTTATGGTCGACTATTGCAAAGTAAACTGTTTAACTTAAGCTAGCACACCACCAGGATTTTTTGTAGGTTATTTTTCAATTGCACAGAATGCAATAATGAACATTGTGCGAACCAATATAAAAAGTGTTGAAATGTCAAACTAAATCTGTTGAATATAAACAGACAAGTTTTTTTTTTATCAAATCTGTGAAAATAAAAACAACTATTCTGCTTGATTTATAAGATTTTTCGGATTATATTTGTTTTGGTCGATAATGTATTTCAATCGTTAATAGTTCATCCGATGTTATTCACCATTCAGTGCATTCACAGTTGTTTCAAATAATGAACAAAATAGAGTTCTTTTAGTTCTTTTCATAATTTAAGAAAAAAAATCAAATGACTGAGTATTGGATCGGAAATCTAACAGTATGATATGCGTAAAACACAAAACGTTAGATCCTTACTGATAACAATGAGCAGCAGCAGACCAACACAATTGTCTAAGTTCAATAATTGTGAAGTAAATTTAAATTTACAGATTTGGCCAATACAATTTGAAGTACACATAACTAAAATTTTGTTTGGACATGTTCCTGTGATTCCGTACAGTTCATAGTTAAGAATTGTAATATGATTAAATTTCTTCGCTATCTAATATTTCTTCACTGATGATAATACTTTTATTTCCTATTGGAAGGTTTTCTGAAGTGTTGCATGGCAGTAGCATAATGATGAAGAAAAAAGAGAAAGAGAAAGAGACAAAGTAGAGAGAAAAAGAGAAAGAGAGACTTAGAAGATAATTAACAAATTATCAAAGCACAATTTGGTTTGCATTGTGGCAGATTGTAGTTGCATGTGTTTCGATGAATTGACGTATGTATTCTGCAAACCAACTCGATATGCTCAATTTAAGAAATGAATAAAATTAATCAAAGAGATCAACAGATTCGTAGCCACCTATTTTCGGACTACGGTAAAAGTATGCCTTATACTCTTTTGGTGTCAACATAAATTTAAAGACAGCGAAACGTTTTTATGAAAACAATGTACCTTTAAAAAAACGAATGTGAAACTTTGTGGTATGACCAAAGTTCGAGTTATAACAGGAAATGTACGTAACTAAGAAACTTTAAATGAAATAACAAATCAAAACCCCTCTTTTATAGATAAGTAACCATACGCGGAAAGTGTTGCAATCGAACATAGACAGATAAAAATAAAAACTTCGCAGGTATGGATTGCCAACAAATAACCTCTGTCAAAATCCTCTTTATCATTATGTCTTATCACACAACAGCGAGAAGTATGAGTTTTCATCTTTGTTTTAATTTTGGAATATTTCCTAATTTTTGTCATCATTTACTAATTTCTACTAATCTTTGTGGGCTCACCATTGACTTTGGATCTCGTTAATGCAGCGGAACCAGCCGAAGCGTTGCCAGTCAAAGAGGAAGATGAAGAAGGATTATTAGAGCTGCTTGTCGATCTGCCGTTATTCATTTTCCTTTTATGTGATACTTCATCATCCGAGTCGCTGAGTGTTAGGTCCACCTATCGATTGGCAAAACAAAATTAATTGGTTTGTTCGTCTGCAAGTCGTTCGTCGTCCTTTTGAAGATTTTTACCGTTTCGTTGGAAGTTGTTGTAGAGGTGGGCTCATTAGGTGAGATGACAGATGTCTGCGGGACGATGGTATTTTTGGGAGGATCGGTAGTAATAACTTCTAAAAAATTATCTAATTAGTATTACTGTTCAATAAGTTTATCTCTGCGACTGCGTTATCAGTGTGTTCAAACCTGACCTATGTCATCCGAAATAACTTCAACTTTCTGGATGGCTTTTCCAGGAGATTCGTCACAAAATTCACTTTGTTTAATGTGTGTGCTCCAAGATCCATCTTTGTGAAGTTGAATTTCTGTATCCTCGTACGACAACTTATTTGAATCTAATACTTCTTGGAAATAGCTGCGGAGAATGAGAAATGTGACGTTGGTAATTGTGACTTTTGTTTTCTCTATCCTAGAACCAAGTAAAAGTTACCCATCGATAACTAAATTATCATAAATAGCCGGTTTATCACACACGGGGCAGTTCCAAGTAGGTTTTCGCTCATTCATCTGAAGGTATAGTCTTGCGTCGAAACATTGCAGATGGGAGCATGTAGAAGCCCTAAAAAACAAGCCACATTTACATTGTAATAGGTTAGAACGAATAAGATACGACGGTAATATAAATGTTTATACTTACCGACACGGAGTTATCATGCGAGCTTTACCCAGAGGACAAATAAGTGATACTTTCAGCATGGTTGTAGCTATTTCACAATCTGCATCTTCATTCAGTTTTTCTTTTACTAACAAAATAAACAAAAAAGGGAGAAATAAAAAGTTTAACATTAAAAGTATCTGTTAAATTACGAATAGCGGTGTCCTCTACTTACTTAATGCTCTGGTGTAGTCCGCAGGCTTCACTCCTTTGGATTTCATTCTTTGTAAGAGCTGAACGGACGTTAATTTGCGTACCAAATAGCAAGCAACAGCATAACCGCGGTTGTATTCAGTGCACCATGATACAGTTATATGATTCGCTACAACTGGGGAAAGCTTAACGTTTGGTGTAATGTTGACCGGCCTCGGAGGTCTCTTTGGTTCAACTCCGGGTTTGTTGGTAGGAATGGGATTCTGAGAAGAGAACACAAATAATTTGCCATAGCTAAAAGGAAATGCGGCTAAGAGTCTTACCGGTAACGGACACAATTTGTTGTTCACTTTCACGACGATATTGGGAGGAAAGTAGTCTTCCTGCTCGCAGGACGTTTCCAAAAGGCAGAAGCGTAACTGGACCTGGATAGTGTGCTCAATCCGGTTTGCATTACGCGTGTCACGGTTGAGTGCCACATCCGTTGCCTGCTGTGGAGTCAGGTGGAAGTAAAATGATCCTTCCTGCACTCGCTGGGCTGTGTTGCTAGGCACCAATGTAGCAGGCTTAAGTAAAGTGGCCAGAACATCGTAGAATGCTAGCTTTTTCAGGCGAACATCTGGGTGAATTGGGAAGCCTGGATTTTCAGCATAGCCTGGAGTCGTGATACCATTCGCGTGCACTTGGCTTACGCGATTGTCATTTTGAACAGTATTTGCATACTGTTGCTGATACATTCCCGCTGATACAGCGCGTGAATTAGCTATTGCGTGGATATTATTATTGTTGTTCGGTACGCTAGTTTTGTCGCTGTTAGCACCTACATACAACCCAGATGAAATGAGCGATTGCACCGCTAGAGCAAGGTTTGAATCTGTACTGACGGACGGCTGTACCGAATGCTCTCTTGCGCTATGCAATGCCAAGTTGGAGGAAGACTCTACAGACTCCTGCAGACTAAGGGGATCAACAAAGCAATATTTGTTATTGTGCACCATGTCCGCTACAATAATCAGCTGTTACTTACGCTTTACGGTGGAGGTCACGCACTTTATGCTTCAACACGGAAATATTCTGACGCACAAGGATCAGGACACGCTCAATCAACTCAGTTTTACGGCCACTGCGACTGACGTTGTGCTCCCCAAGCAATTGTTGCAGATCGGACACTCGAAGCTGGTGTACTAGTTCCTGAAAAAAATGATGCAATATTGAAAGAACTTTATCGTTAAAATATAAAAGGGAGCGTTTTAAGATAAAAAAACGGTTGTTATGGAGAAAGAAGGAAGCAAATATGGAAGTTCGACAATACTAGTAAATGTAGGCAGAGAATTCGAATACATCAATGTGTATCGAAAGTGTTAGCGAAAGCGTAAATGTAAAAGTTCGTTCGTTTCAGAAAATGTAGTAATAGCGAGCTAGACGCACAGAATAAAATAACAGGTTTGGAAAAACATTTGCCACCCGTTTATTGTTCAGCTGTGACTTACCTTAAGTTCCGAAAATTCTGCGGCTTGCCGCGTTTTTCTCATCTTCCAATGGCGCTTTCAGTCCGATCAGACTCGGCAACTGAGAATTGGACGATGTTCATGCGGATTGTCGAATCTGACAAATTTGTGCTAATATTCCCTAGAGCAATCGTTTCGCTGTCTAGATTTGCGTGAAATCCATGTGAACAACTGAATAGCAAGGATAACTGATTGATTCAACTGTTGCAGAATACTTGTACAGCACCAAATTTATCCGACCTGCGAAGCACAAGCTTTGAAAACCTCTTTTTCTGAATCTATGGTACGGTATGGTATGGTGACGTTCAGTACTGCCAACTTCTTATTCGATGTTTTTGCTAGCCGGTAGGACAGGATACGTCAACATAATGAACAAGCAATGATATCAATCGTATATTACATGTGATTCTATTTTTTAAATATTGTTTATTTATAATATTCAATTATTTTTAAATTGCTGGATTTGTTATTGTCTAATTGATTCGATGAATAAACCAATTGACCAGCAATTGAAATTATAAAATGTCAAAAACATCGAAATATGTATATGAAATACATCGCGAACCATTGTGTCTCGAAGTTTAGTGAGTTTTAGACAAAGCTAAGCAATTTAAAATTATGATTTTCATATAAATGATGGAGTAAAACATATTATTTTTAGTCGATATGTTGAACTCTTATCCGTATCCGGCAAGCTATTTTAGGACATGTTGACAGCCCTGTTTTGCTAGGAGCAAAACGTACAAAAATGTCCGTATTGTCAGATCGTTTGTGAATCTCTGAGTAGCCATTCCCTGCCATAGTGTTGGTTGTGTCAACGAGAAGTGAATCTCTTCCAATTTTAACCAGTTTCTGCCGAAGAGTTTTCGTAAAACAAATCTCAATTTATACATTTACTGGGGTAGCACTTTACATTCGCTAAGCTTAATTCGATTAACCCCTAAACGAAACCTGTCAAGTGCTAGCCCGCCGGCAACAGTGCGAAAGGGAGAAAACAAAACCAATGAAAAACCTACACCTATAGCAAGCAACCTATCATCACGAGTGCCGGCACCAACAGATCATGCGCCTATAGTTTTGTCATACGTGTACTAATCGAATTTGTGTTCATTGAAGCTTCTGCCAACCATTCTATACCAGTCAGCGTGGATTGCGGCCTCAGTTAGGTATTGCTGGTTTACTGGCACCACATTAGGGCACGATGGAACTGGGTCGGCCCCATTTGACATCGCTTCTTTTCCTGTGCTCAGTAGTCCTATTTCATAATTTAGCAGAGGCTAACTCCGATCTCCCGGATGATGTGCAGGTAATGGTAGAACGAGGGGGAAATCGTTGCATTACATTACAGTTTACGTGTGCATCGAAATAAATTTTATTTGCAGTCTTCCGAGGATGGTGATCGATACGTAACGCCAACGGTGGATCCGGCCCGTATGTACTTTGCGGAACATTTCGACGATTTGTTCGACGCCAGCGATATTGGAAAACGGTGGATCAAGTCCAAAGCCACTAAAGATGATGCGGCCGAGGAGGTGGCTAAATACGATGGTGAATGGCTGATCGAGCTACCAAAGAGACCCATATTGGCAAATGATTATGGTTTGGTGTTGAAATCAAAGGCCAAGCATGCGGCGATTGCTTCCCATTTGCTACTGAACAGACCATTCGTCTTTGACAACAAGCCATTCATTGTGCAGTACGAGGTGAATCTACAGGATGGTCAAGAATGTGGTGGCTCCTATATTAAGCTTCTGTCTGCTGGCGACAGTATGAAAAATTTGAAACAGGTACAGTGTTTTGCGTAAGTTCTGAAAAATGGGAAAGTTAACGCTTGTCTGTTTAGTTTCACGACAAAACACCGTACACGATCATGTTTGGGCCCGACAAGTGTGGCAACGATGTGAAGTTACATTTTATCTTCCGTCACGTAAATCCGATCAACAAGACTATTACAGAAAAGCATTGCAACAAACAAAAGTTAGTATAACAAAGTACTTTCAATTGTCATTACCTTTACTCAAAATAACTGCTCTTTCTTGGTGTAGGGAAAGACTTGACGAGCCGTTCAAAGATAAACGGCCGCATTTGTATCAGCTGATTATACGCCCTGACAATACGTATACCATTCGTGTTGATCATAAGACCATCAACGAAGGGTCACTGTTGACAAATTTTACTCCGCCGGTCAATCCTCCTGCTGAAATTGATGATCCTGAGGACAAAAAACCGGACAATTGGGATGATCGTGAAAAAATAGCAGATCCGGAGGCGACAAAGCCAGACGATTGGCATGAAGATGAGCCAGCACAAATACCGGATCCCAAGGCCACGAAACCCTCCGATTGGTTGGACGACGTCGAAGAGATGGTTCCGGACAGTACCGCTGTGAAACCATCAGATTGGGACAATGACATGGACGGCGAATGGGAGCCACCAATTGTTCCAAACCCCATGTGCGAAAAGGCAGTCGGGTGCGGTTTGTGGAAGGCACCAATGATTGCCAATCCCAATTACAAAGGCAAATGGCGGCCACCGCTTATAGCTAATGTGAACTACCAAGGCAAATGGTCACCAAGGAAGATACCAAATCCAGAGTTTTTCGAAGATTTATCACCGTTCCGGATGACATCGATTGTAAGCATTGGATCTATTTACAACAGGGTGTTGTCCTATTCCTTATTTTTTGGTGAACAAAATTTCAGGCCGCCGTCGGTATCGAAATTTGGTCCATGTCCAGTGACATACTGTTCGACAATATCGTAATCTGTGATGATGAAACAGTTGCTGATGACTGGGCTGCTCAAACATTCGATCTGAAAATAAAAATTCTGGACCGCCAAGCCGTAAGTATACTAGAGAATAATGGTTTGTGTCCCAATTCTATGCGTTTAAACAACCCATAAGTATTCGGCTCTTGCAACTCTATTGAGCAGTGCAATTAAAACCCCAAAGAACCTCTGGTTCAATGTTCAACTTACATAAAACGATTTGTTGGCCACGATGTATTAGTTCGAGGCGTTGTGTATTGTTAAAACTCATTGTCTTCATCGATGCTGTCCAGCAAACACTTTGGGATCGCGCATTAAGGTACATGAACTACAAACCAGCCTACTGGGGAGCTTATTTTGTCTACTGTACGATACCATTGATAGCATACATCTGGTTCCTCTGGAGTCGCCGAGATAAGAAGGTTTTTTTTTGTTTTTTTTAGAGAATTCACGTATTGCTTTGGAAACGTTTGCGTAATTTCTCTGTTTATTGTTGATTTGAAAAAGAAAAAGAAATATTGAATTACGTGTGTAGAATGTAACTTCAAAGTGCGATACTGCGATCTTTACATAATTGAAACATACACGAGTTTGGCTAGTTTTTGGTTGATTCATTTTTTACATAAATATTTAATATTTAATATTGTAAGTATGCAAACATTGTCTGGATTTCACAATACTGTTTCAATCGATGCTAGAAAAGTAGTGTTCACCCTAAAGAATCTGTACACTTTTAATCAAACATTCCACAGGAAACGTTGGTGTCCCGTTTTATGAAGTATTGTAACAGTAACCCCTGGATGTGGGCCGTTCTGCTAGTTGTCGTAGGGTTGCCCATCATTACTGTCGTGTATTTTATGTGTTTTGCAAAGGTAAAAATCACTGCACTATGCTAGTTGTTGTGTTTTAATATATAACTTTGTATGCAACTCTTTCAATTTTCGCACCTAACCTTTTTGTTTCTGATATTTCCAAGTCCGATGCGAAGGCAGCAGTTGGTCACTCAAAAAAGACGGATGAATTTGTGCCGGTAGATGATGAACGGGATGCTATGGGATTGGATGGTGCCCGGTCCGATAAAACCCAGCTGAACGCTAACGAAGTGCCGTCGAGCTTGGCCGGTGAAGCGGGTCAAGCGGAAAACGACGAGGACGAAGAGGAGGAGGAAGAGGACGAGGACGAGGGCGACGGTGTGGAAGATGTCCATGTAGCACAGCAGACTGTGGACAAAGAAGAAGAGGATGAGGGAGAATCAGGAGCAACAGTAGATAGCAGAAACGCAGAACCCGGGGAGGGTCTTAAGAAGCGGAAAGCTCGCAAAGATTAGATTAAAAATTAAGAAATTCTAATATTGCATAAGTAGAGGCATTATATTTTCATTAGAGTTAGACCGTAAGGCATCGTTCCTGCTATATTTTATGTAAACAAATAGTTTGTCAAAAATGTCTCAAGCTGACCGCAGATTCAGCTTGCGGAACTTTGTTCGCAATTTATTTAATTCCATCTCGATTCAATTATTGCATATCGTATTAAATATTTGATATACATATGTTCTAATGTAATACTTTATTATTTCACACAAGCAGTAATTTGGCTTATAACAAACCTCTATTTCGATGTTTCTTGAATAATTTGTTTTTTGGGGTTATGTAATCACTACTTCAGGTTCCGAAACAATGCCAATTTCAGCAACAATCCTCAACAAACGCATCATTGGATACATCGTATGTAATACTGCTTTTGCTCGGGGCGTTCCGTTCTAGCGCTTCTAACGCCCTTGTGCCGAACAGCATTGTGTCGTCTTTGTTGCTCGCTCGAATTATAAAAAACAGAAGAGATACTGTGCGAACATGTATTTTGGTTTAATCTTCTAGAAAACCCTATGTTTTGACAGTCTACAACATTCCAAAAGTTTGTCCTTCAGTTTTCATTCCAAACAGTTCTTCTATCGTATCGTTTAATACAAAAAAGCAAAATCAAGAAGATGCAATAACCGATATGAAATAAATTCTGAAGAAAGTTACATAGCTTCTAGAAGCCAGCAGAAAGATAACCTACCTTGAAAATAAGTTTTTTTTGCCACAGATTTTCGCAGTGAAATCATACAAAAAGCCGCAACCGGACCTCGGTTATAACAGATGTAAAAAGATATGAAATGTCATGTTCTCGGCATAGGTAAAGAAAAGCACATTTCGTTTATCTTTACATTTCCAATAACAAAGATTTGCTTCATCATGCAGTGTGCACTCCATCAAGCCCCAAAATATAATTTGCCAGAGCGTGCGCGCGCCCATGAAGAGATCTGTTATTATAGTTTGTTTTTCGGTGGTTTGGCTTTGAAGGATTTTGTGTTCTTTAAATTTAAATAACAACTATCTCACCTTAGAAAACGCATGTTGCTCTTTGATTCGAAAGTCTATCAGCGGACACGTTAGGAAATTCATAACGTCGACCATGAATAAACAGTGAAAACGAGCAAAATGTGGAGAATTCGCTATTATATCGTTGGCGGACGTTATTTAACCAATGAAATCGCTGCTCATTAATAAAGGTACGTATCTTTTATGTAACACATTTCACTATACAGTGTCAATTTTTTTATTATGAAATTTCTTTACGATTTCGACCATTACAATCTTGAAAGGAATCTATTGCAAAATGAACATTCCCACTACACTTTTGCGTACCTTAAATGCTGGGATCACAACGTAGGTTAATTACTTTTAAACATTGACTCCATAGTTCTGCGCCGTTTAGAGGTGTTGGCCGAGTTACGTTGTCTCTGACGTTTTTTGCTGATATCGGAACGGTTTGCAGAATAATCCTTGTTCAAGGAATCACCAAGGTCGTTTTGTGTTTGTAGTTTTCTTTTTTTGGCATTTTGTGTTCGTATCTTTTTGTTGTCCTTGCGACGCGCGGCAATCATCGGGCAGTTTATCTTATCCTGGGCAAGCTTTACTCTTCGGTCCGTACGCTTGCGGACTAGTGATTGTTCAAGAGCGGTCCGAATCTTGTCGTATGTGATCGTACCCAGCCGATTACTGATTTCTTTGCATAGCTTTGTGGCGATCTTACCGATACCCGATCTGGAGGCACCATCCGGATTGGATGCAGTGACGGTCGTGTTTTGAAGATCCGACAACTCACGAACGGCAGGAATTAGTAGTGCCGGAGCCAGTTGCTTGAGAGTGTCGTCGTCAAGAATGAGCACTACTGACGACATCCAATGCATGGCATGTTTACGCTGAAAAGTGAAAAGAATGGTAAAAACATAAGAGGAAAATTTATAAACCTAGTTCTCGTTTGGCTTCACAGCGCTTATTTGTGCGAAGTACTCACCAGTGTGTAGACGTTCGCATTTTTTACGATTTCGCTCTGTATCACATAGCGTACTCGTCGTACAAGCCAGTACAGGTTAATTTTATTCTTTGATCCGTTGAGTGGCACGACACGCAAAATGTTTGCCAGCAGGAAGAGAATCTGAGTGACGAGCCCGGCAGCCTCATCATCCAGCTCGTTCACCATGGCCGCGTCTGGTGTTAGCTGAGCGCACAGGTCTAGCGTTAAAGACTTGCAATCCCGCAAAGGTGCATAGTAGAGAAACTGTTTGCCGGGAGTGGAAGCCGTTTCCGACGAACCGTTGGACTCTTCGTCGATAAGATTCCGAGCGCTATCTTTTCGAAGCTTTTTATGAATTGCATCGAAATCAAGAGTGTTAATGATGGCATACAGTAGACGCAACGCACCAAGCCGCACCCATTGGTGGCCACTAGCCAGCAGCATTTGTAGAGTGTACGCTAACGAGTCTACCGTGTCGTTGTACTGCTCGTCAGTTAGCAATGTCGGATGTAACCGAAATAATCCCTCGAACACATGCAGTGTCTGTATGATGAGATGATCGCCTGATGGGTCGGCGTTAAGTAGGGTTGTAACGAGGGCGACGATTGGCTTAACGAACTTTCCCGCAGTATTATCGGTACCCGTGGGAACATTTGTTTGAGGTACTAGATTTAGGAGCAGCGAGGGTAGCACGTTGTCGAGCCAGCTGCTGATAAAGAGTGGTGTTGGTTCGCTATGCATTATCCGCAATAGTAGTTGCGCTCCGAGCTCGCGATGCTTTAGCAACCGATCAATGAGCATTTCCTGTACGACCATCATGATATTAGCTTTTCGCTTTGTAACCAGCCGTTTCAGTAATGTTTCGATACAATCGGCAACAAGCGCCCGAATCTCGCTGGTATCTTCGTTAGCTAAACGCACCCCCAGAGCAAAGAATAAGGCTTCGCTGTTTTTTTCCACTACTTCCTGGATTTAGTTAAAAACAAAAACATTAACAGATAAATTAGATTATCAAGTTAGTCAGTGATGTCGAATTAGTTTCTATCTGGCAAACATAAAAATTTGACTGCAATAGATATATTGGCATTATGTTCAATAATCGGAATATACCTTGGGCAGCTTTTGGAACAATTCTTTCAGCAACTGGGCTGCCGACTGGCGACCACTGGGTACTTCATACTGTAGCTGATCGGTGAAGTAGAGCAGATGCTGTTGTACTTTTTTACCCATAGGATAATTCATAATGTATTCCACTATAATTTGTCGACATTCAGACCTGCGAGAAATGGAAAATTGTGTCCAGTTATTTTTATGCCTTAATTTCAATTTTAGTTTTTTTACAAAAAATCATAATATTTATGAATTTCAAACAAACATCAACCAACCTACAACAGTGATCGACTTCACGAATGGCTACCATGTGTTATTGTTCTATATGAAAACATATCTTTAATCTAGTATGTTAAAGTATGTGAACTATGTAAAAAATTAAAAATTCAAAATTTAAAAATGCGTTTTAAACTTTCCCAAAGATGGCTTAAAAGTGGCCTCAAACTGTACTTACCTTTCACTAACGCTTTCAGAGAGTATGCATATTGCGAATAGTTTTTCCATCAATTGATTGAGCTCAGAAAAATTCAGCCTTCGAGCGATGATTGAACGAAGCAACACAAACGCCATCGATTGACGCCCTCCACCAACTGAAATGTCCTGCTCGATGTACAGCACCAGCAGCTGCAGTTGTTCCGTAGACAGTTGGTACGATCGCTTGCAGAATTTGAATAAGGCCACGATCGCTTTAAAACTGGCCCGTACCATGGAGAAGTTTGATTCGTTAACATCGAGCGCTACTGTGTTGTAGCGGTGTAGGATACTGAAAATCGACTTCACGATCGCATCCATTGTTTCGCGATGCTCCAGACACTCCAATGTTATCCGACTGGCCCACAGCGCACTCAAGCAGTTAAGTGCAAGGCAGATGATTTTCGAGTGCTTGCTGTCGAGTGATTCCACCAGCAGTGGCACGATCGGGTTGAGCCGTAGTTTAAAACATGCCTCACGATCGCAATCGTTCCGAGCTTCGATGTACTTGCCTTTTGTGAAATTTGCCAATATCTCTAACCCACACTCCAAAAACACGGGATCATTTTCTTTTCGTACGTGATTATAGTCCAGCCCAGTTGCAGCAGACGCCATGCCGTATCGTTTTGGTTCCGCAGGAATCAAAAATATTGCGCCAGGTTTCGGAACATCTCCAAGAAGAATTTTTCGCCTTACAGCGTTCGCGGAATCTTCCTTATGCTGATCAGTAGTGTTTTCAACAGGAGCCGTACATTGATCAAAAATTTTTCCCGACATCATACCGTAAATAAAGAGAAGCAATGATTCCGGATCAATTGTTTCATTTGCTACGATTCCTTCCGCTAGGCGACGGAAAGCGTCCTGGACCTTCTTCACCGTATGATGCGTGCGATACTTGGTCAGTACTCCGCAGAATGGAGTGAACAAGTCGGTGAGCATCTGCTCACGAGCATGTTGGCCAAGCAAAAAAAGGGTTTGGTAGGGTTTTCGATCGGATTTCGTCTCGGGTGCAGAAGCAATCTTCAGTGAGCCACCCGCAACCGTTGTACCATTGATGATTCCAATCAGCTGACCGAAAATATCTTCAGTGCAGATCTGCAGCACTGTTTGCAGTATGTCTGCCAAAACATGCTCATCAGCGAGGTGTTTCTGAGCTCGTTCGATGATCGTATGCACGGTGAATGTTAGTACGTGCCGTTGAAAGCCCCGCGTTAACATTGCTAGCAGATTTTGTAATACGAAGCTCAAGTACGCTGGACCCAACTCCACTGTTATGTGTGCCAAAATATTGCGAGCATTCGCACGAACCGTCTTCAAACGGGACTTCATGAAAGTGATGACCTTTATGACTAACTTTGGCAGATTAATCTCTATCTGCTTACGAGGTAGTTTCATAAATAGCTTTACAATTGCTATCGCAATCGGTAATTTAAGCATTTCTTCCTTCTGCTTAGCGAATCGTACCTTTTTGTCTCCACCTTGAGATTTTGATGATTCTGTGGCATAGTTAAACGACGACAGAAGTTTGGGTATGATTGTCCGTGTTATGTCAGCAACAATCTCTTTTGCTATTTTCGACATATCATTCGATTTTTGTTCTTCAGCTTGATCCAAATTTTCGATGAGTTCGGATTCGCTCTCCTCGTTTCCCTCGGCGATTGAGTCTGGATCTGCTACAATCTCTGTGTCCGCATCAGTTTGAACAGATTCGTCATTGGGGCTGCAGAGCGCTAGCTTTCTGTTCGTCAAGGCATTCAGGTGATGTGGTTGACATTGCTCCATGTTCTCTTGTGCTGCTGCTGACAGATCAAAATGAAATGCATCCATTATACCAATAACGATTCTGAGCAATTGCTTTTGATATTCCCACGAGTACTTAAGCCTCGTCAGGTAATGCTGCAACACGGCTTGGTAGTTGCGCCACGGTAAAGTTCGACAGATATTTATAATTGAATTGCCAGCTTCTTCCACCAAATTCGTTTGCTTTCGAAAGTCATCGTTGCAGACATAGTAAGAAACGATTGGCAAGAGAAACTGTACCGCTGTACGCGGGGTCAGCACACAACTGTCATCAGCATCAACCATAGTGAGCAGTTTTTTGGCAAACCGTTTGAGTGCTTTACGATGCTGGTGTGTCTGCAGGTGCGTAACGTTGTCGAAAAAATCAAGCTCCTTTCCAACTCCCGGTGCTTGGCCAGTGAAGTGCCACAGGTCGGCAAACACTCGGAATGCCGGGACGGATGCCCTTCCGATCCGGCGAGCTAGTTCCCCAAGCAGTTGAATCGACTCGTTCCGCCGCTCGGTGTCCCGTTTAAGCTTTAGTCCGTTCATGATGCCAACTAGTACTATCTTGTCGATGCAGTAGCACATATCTGCCAGGCTTACACCACAGCTTTCGGGTTCTGCCATGTGAACGATAACTTTGCACACATAATCGAACGCGTGTTGACGGGTAGAGAAATCCTTTTCGAATTGCAGCATGTGCATTGCCTGAGATAGGAATACAATGGCCACGTTTCCTGTAATCTGTTCCGGAAGCAAATCATCGATCAGACGGAAGCCACTGGTGCGGGTGGAATGGTCCGGTTGGCCAATCCAACGCTTGTCCATAGCGTTGAGAGTACGCACTAGATCAGCCACTAGCTGCCATTCTGCCGATGACGTGACAGAAAGATCTTCATACATTTCAATCAAAACTTTTCTTGATTCTGAAAAATAATATGTCAAAACAAATATATGACTATGGTTGATTGTTTAAAATTGGAATCAACACTCATGTTACATACCCAAGTCATTCACTTTTAACAATAGCGTTGCTAATTGTTTGATGAAGCGTTCCGGTTCCTTCGCCTTTTTCAACAGGCGCAAAATGATGGTATGCAGTAGACGAACGTTTTTGCTTTCTTCATGGTGTTGTTCCTCGTTCACGATACTCTCTTTCGTAACTTTTCTAATCAATATCGGCAAAATCAAATTGAGCAGCGAATCCCGATCGTCTTCGGCGGAAGCCTCATCTTTCCGATCGCCTCCGATCAAACCCAATTCGGCCAACCGATTTAGGATTACCAAAAAGGTGGTTGATATGGTTTTCTTGTGTTTCAATGAATTTCGTATGTATTGCATTAATTCCGTGACGTAGGGTATCAGTATGGTGCTCCGACGAGTTGCTGGATGGTTCACATCTACCGCAGAAGTGGATGGTTCGCACTCTAGCATGGCTGCAAGGGCAGCAAAAATTTCCTGACACACTCCACTGCTCGTTTGCTGCCCCTTGAGAAGCGCGATCATTGCGTCTAGTGGTGTCTTAAAGGACACCTTCGGTGAATCTTGGCAGCGCTGTCGTTTGAGTAGCACGTACAATTGGTCACTTCGGCTCCAGGTGAGCAGTAGTTTCAAAAGAGGCGTTGGTGAGTGAATGCTATCGCTGGGTAGGTTTTCAATTTGGGGCCAGACGTGTACTTGCATGATAGCTTCGATTTCTTCCTCTGCCCAGCAGTAGCCCTCGTCGTATTGATCGAAAATATCTACAAGCGCGCGCAATGCACTTGATTTATACTTTTTGTACAATGCATGATTCATTTGCACAAGAACAGCGTCAAAGACGATTTTTAAATGCATTACACGTGTAACAAAGCTTGCAGCCTGTAGTGGAGCCACTTCCGTCTGTAAAGTTGTTAACATATTAAGCGCCGTGTTCATTTTGTAAGGCGGCAGTGAAGGAATCTTCGTTGACCCATTCTCTATCTCCATCATTACACAGGCCACCGTTTCGATCGGGTTCTGCTGAAGCAGAAGCAAATAGGGTTCAAACCAACGGGTAAGCAGAATTTCTAACTCTGTAACACGTAGACGCCCAATAAAGTTCACGATTGTTGCTTTATGCGCTCCCGCATCGCTTGTACTACCCAGGTTTTGCATGATTTTTCCATCTAATACCTTCAATAGTAATTTTACTACCGCTGGTCGATGCTCCTCTGCAATGGTTGTCTGTAACGCAGGTACGAACTCCGCACTTTTCTCGTCGTTCTCTGCCACGAAGGCAGAGAGTAGAGCATTTTTAAGCAATTTATCGTTTGTCAAGCGCAAAAAAAAATCCTTGTACGGAGCCAGGTCGGCATTGCCGAAAGAGAATATCCCTGTCAGAGCCGCCTTCTGAATGTCTTCGTTCCGACTGCTAGCGAGTGTCTCGTAAGTAGCGTACAAGCAGCCTGCTTTTTTCCCGAGCGATTTTCTATCCAGATCACTGCATATATTAAGATAACACAGCAACACCTGCTGCGTGTGTTTCCCTGCTCCTTTGCTGCTCTTGCGCTTAATTTCGCTTTCCAACTTTTCGCCGCTGGCGATTTCCGCAGATAGGTCAGAGATGGCACTACTCTGTTCTGCCGAACCAAGAAACGTGTGAAAACGCTCCAGGATCAAACTTCCTTTCGAGCGACAGAATATCGTGCATCGTCGTAACGTCGTTAGAAGCTGAATGTGGACGTGGTGATAATCGATGTTTGGGTGTTTGCCGAAAGAGTTCTTCACTTGGTGTAATATTTCATCGTCATCTTCCTCGTCTTTCTCCATGTCTGAGGTTTCATGATGTGCCTCGTGAGGCCGCTTTGCTTCGGCTATTGTTAGCATGGATTCAAACACCTTCCAAAACAATGTTTCGTCCGATTTCGTCATATTATCCGCGTAATCCTTTATGATTGTGGCTGCTGGTTCCCACAGCAGCTTAAAATTGATGGCGAATACTGCCATCATGTACCGTAGCACGGTTTCTGTCCATTCGCTCTGCGGTACGGTCAATGATTGTTTGTACAGGTTGCTCTCGTAGGCAAGATCCTGGAAAAGCAGCAATTGTTCGCGGTAGGTGTGTATGAGGGGCTCAATACATTCAATCTGAGCAATCGTTGCATAGAGGGGACCAATTCCTGCCGTCAACTGGGGAAGGTGAACGAATTTTACAAATATTCCACTGACCATTTTTCTCACCCTACAATCATACGATGACAACAGGGGGTGTAGAGATGAGTGCAGCTTTAAAAACCATTTGTACGTAGCGATGTTCTTCCATCGGTCCATAATGAACTGCACGAGCAGGTGCACACTGTTAAGCAATAGACAATTGCATACGGTTATGATGGACAGCAATCTTCCCGCGAGATCCAAGCATGCATGGCCTTCTATCTCTTGCAAATGTACGATTGTTTCCACCGTCACGGCAATAAGATGTACTAGTTTAGAAGTTTTCGAAGAGGCACGGTCGTCTTTGATCTCGTTCGTCGCTCGGTGAACAAATTTTTCTAATATGCTGGAAACATTCAATAAGCCACCGACATTTTTAAGATGCGGTACCACTATCATTAAACTCAAACGCAGTTCGAAATTACTAAGTGTGTTTGCTGAATCCAGGCTTTCGGTGGACAGTAATGTTTGCAGATAACGCGCGAACTGGCCATTCGGTTTTACATTCACTGGAAACGATTTCCACTCCGACAGTTGCTCCCCGTTGCCACACAGGGGTACCTTTAGTAGCAGCAGATTGGCCAGAAAATGCAGCCTAGCGTCATCCATTTCTAATTCAAGCACTTTCACGAAATTCGGCCATATAAGCGCTTCAAACATGGAGCAGTGAACAGTGGACGCTATGAACCTTTCGTATAGTGGCCGCTGCTCGAGCATCAGCACGTTCATAACCAAACGGCTCACTTCCAGCTGCGTTAAATGAATGTATTTTGATCGTAACAATACGATTATCTGATTGACGATCGTATCATTAAACTCACTGCTCGGAGCAGCCACTGTCTGTATGGTGAGCATTCGGATTAATTGCGACACGGTGGCCGAAACACCATCTCCTAGAAGTCGCCCTTCTTTGTGCTCCAATACGATGCCGCTCAGTTGCAGGAGACGCGTTAAGTACTCTACGACACGAGCTTCGGAATCTTTTGCGTTCTGCAATGTATCAAGGCAGCCATCTATCGTGCTCCGCATTGTGTCCCAAAAAATCGATATATCGCCAGGTTGAATACGTTCTACGATGTCGGTGATGGTTTGCGTCAGTATGTCCTGCAAATGATCCGCTTCATTCTGGTCCAGTTCTTGAAGGGTGACAAAATACTGCTGCATCGTTCTCTTCGCCATGGTATGGAACTGATCCTGCACACCGTGCAACAATTCGAATAGCAACCTTCCACATGCTACTGTGTATCCTTCGTCCTGCATTTGCCATTTCAACAGCTGATTCAAAAGCACCCGTTTATCTTTGAGATCACGCGCCAAGTATCCCAGGCACTCTGTAGCAAAATCGACGACGTGCAAAGGGTTGCTCGATTCATCCAGCAACGGTGATAATCGGTGAAACGTAGCAATAAAGTCATTCCGTAAGAAACTTCGTAGGACTTTGAACAGGTGTGCCAAACACAGCAGCGTCCATTCCACGCGATCCGCGCTTGGCGAGTGAAGAAACTGCATAAGGACGTCGAAAACACGCGCAAAGTGAAAATGGAACTCATTCCGCAAATCTTTTGCTAGTGCCACCACCAATTCCAACAGAGGCTCCAAAGCCGCATCGGTAGCTTCCTCCAGACAGGTGAGCAGATGCGTCAGGATAGCATCTTTGTTGAACAGCAACAAGGGAAGTGTAATTGAATCTTTGAACTGCCGCTGGTACGCTACATACTCGTTTGTTAAATTGAGCAGAGACCACTTTCGCAGTGCTGCATGGAAGAATGTGCCATCCTCGCGATCCGGCAGATCGTGGTCTGTTTCAACCCGATATAGCGCACTCTGGCGTACATCAATGTCTTTAATGCGGTCACGAAATGATTTAAAATGGAATGCATTAGCTCCTTTGTGCTTCAATGGTCTGTTTTTCATATTGTTTAATGTAATAGTTGCACAATAATAGAAAGAATTATCCTTTAGGAATAAGGCACTCGGTTTTCGCACACCGCACACTTTGTAAAAACATCGGAAAACTGTCAAGCGGCACGTGTTACGTGACAGCTAAACGCCGACGCTGTCACATTTCGTCAAGATTGGTATAGAAAAACAGCGGTGGGCTTGATTCGTTTCTTCTGAGAGATCAGCGGTGAGTTAAAATACCACACTGATCCGATTTTGTTTCTCCTTATGGTAAAAGATAGCCGTTTCTAACTGGTCGGGGATTCAAATGAGTCCGAAATTGACAAAAAACCAACAGCTTTCATAGTAAGTAGATTACTAGCCAATGAGCAGCTCATAGCAGATAGTACATAGTAGATATTTAAACCCATAGCAGCTGATCATCAATCCTGGCGTGGGCTCTTTTTATTAAGGTTTCGGTTACAACGGGGGTACAAAGATAATTTTTAAATTAAATTATCCGGGTCGCAGTTGTTAACGTGCTATTTATTGATCCATCAAGTACCTTCAATTTTTTGTGTGAATTATTTTGATCCCAGGCTATCCAAAGAGTGCTTAAGATGGTTAGACAGTGTGGTTTGCACAGTTGTAACGAATGTGCGACACAATTTTGAAATTAATTCGAAACATGAATGCTTTTAAACCAAACTAATTGGCGGCATACGAATAAAATATATGCACAATGGTTGGAACGGATATCATATACATGTTGACTTTATTTCTCATAGTATCAGTTTCGTAAACATTCGCCTTTCCCTTCAGTGTGACCTACAAGATCACCATGGACCTAGCAGGAGAAATTTTAAAATTTCTAAGTTTTCGCTAGTATTAAAAAACTAACCATTGAAAAATTATTCGTTACTTTATTTAACTTTGGACTTGGACATTTCCTTTCGCCGCAATGCCGTCTACTTCGCAGAATGTAAAGGGCGTCAACGACACTCGAATTGTACTCGATGTGTTTAAAACTCAAAAAGCATCTTATGCGTGTCGTTAACAAAATTTTGAATACTTGCTTCGTACAGGGGCATAAGCGCAAATGATGCACAATGAATAGCGGGCAACAGCGATTTCGAGAAAACGGCCATTTATCGATGTAACATGCATCGACCCCTGTAAAAGTGTTCGGATAGCTATATAATGCTATCTTTGAAGGATCGAGGGAATTCCACTCGAAGGGGTTTTGTACGAAGTGAGTGCCCAAAGTTTCTGTCGAACTCGCGTGAGGTAGAATTTGATGATGAAGGAACACGCGCTTACATTTGGAACTACTGTCGATCGCAGTAGATCGAAAAAGATTCGATAAACGAATGGTAAAACCTCTTGCATTTGATTCGCTACATTAGCAGGGACATGCACTGAGAACAGGAGGCTTAGCAAGAAGTAAGGCAAGCCTTTCGTTTTGCCTTCTGTCTCGGTGCCCCCACAGGCTTGCATCAGTAGGACGCTGGAATATTTTCGTTCGAGACACTCTTGATCTTCTCGTTTTCGTTACACGTTGCCGCCGTTACTATCACCGCCGCCATAACCGACGATTGCGCCGACCCGGTCGTTTTGTTTATTGTGCTGTACCGAATGGGCATCATACTTTGTCGTATGTTTCGTTCTGGACGAATCAAGATAATGTACAACTGAAAGAAAGTGTTTGTAAAGCACTCATTAGCCATGGTTGTTGAGCAGTGATTATTTGTTAGTCTAATGTACGTACCTTTGGCGAAAACAAGCACACAAGCGTCACCGTGGCCGACAAACTTATAGTCACGGACATGGAAAATATTCTCAGCTGAACGTTGTTCGACGTACCGAAGTATAGTGGAATAAATGCTAACCAAATAACACAAGTTGTGTACATCGTGAAACCTGGTAAGGATTCGAGAAGCAGAAGCGTTAACTTCATCAATATGAAAAATCGATTCAATCGATTCGTACCGATATACTTGGACTCGTTGAATGCTTCGGGAGTTTTTCGCGTCAGTACGGCGTATACGGTGCAAATTACGATTAGAAAGATTGGGTAAAAGAACGCTATCATGTACGAGGCGTCTGTGTAGGAATTGCAAACCAGCAGGTTGTCCTCTCTGGTGGGATAGTAATGCATCGCATGTGCGGGCGATACTATCATCCACACAGCGTTGATGAGAATCTGGATTGAACAAGTGACCGTTATGTGCCATTTCCATTTTTCTGTATAAAAGAAAAAGTTCACTAGAAAACTACCTGAAAAGAAACCAGTATACCGCAGATAACAAGCTGGGAGTGTGGGCTGATAAAGGAAGGACGTTTCGCTGACTTAGTGCTGGCGTTAAAGATGCGTGCGATGCGATTAGTTTTCGTAAGCAGCGACCCATAGACCACAGTGAAGGAAAATCCTGACCAAAATCTGTAAAATGTAAACATTGCGAGTGGAGAATCACAAAAGAGTATCGGCACTAGAGATTAAAATCGCGCCTTTAACAACCTTTGCACTCCACAGACGATATCGTTCGGCTTAATTACGAGCGTATAAGTTACTCCGTAGCACAGTAATATGCCGCTGAGCAGTACGTAGCTCAGCTCTCGCCCCGAGGCTCTAACGATCGGTGTGTCGTTGTGCCTGAAAACAATAGTAATTGTAACGCTTTTCCCAACCTACTTACGGTGTACTATTAAAGGAGAAAAAATGCTCACTTGAAGAAAACACCAATCACAAAGAATGTTATCAGTATTCCGAATGAACTGAACGTCATGGCCCCAATGGCGTAGATCGATTCCGGCCGGAGATACGATTCCGGTATTTGTTGACACTCTTCGTGGTAGATATCCGGCAACGTTCCTCTAGGGCAATTAACACAGTGCGTTTCGTCGTTCGGACTTCGAATCTGAGCACAAACGTAATTCTTGTGTGATACCAGCGTCAAATTAGTACGAGCAAGCAGTACCCCATACCTGATACTGCGTACAGTTAAAGCAGTGCCAACAGCAACCTTCGCCTTCCACGTACTTCTTGGCCTGTCCTCGTTCGCAGGGCCTGCTGCACACTGATTCCGGCGGTAGTGTATCCTTAGTTCTAAATTGTATATCTGTTCGGGCAAAGTATTGTTTACAAATCTTGCACTATTGTTGCTCTGGCACTTCTTTCCGGCTTACCCTGCATATTTAAGCGCAATTCACCCTGGTAATATTCGCCAACTTTTATCCACTTGTACCGTTCCGGAGCAACTTGCTTGAAGTGGATAATATTGTACCGCGCAGGGCCATCACCGTTCCCGTCGAAATTGAACCGATCTCCACTGAGCCCGATAAAATCGGCCTTCCGCAAGTACTTCAACAGCTCCGATCCCTTGGTTGGATTCATGGAATCGCAAAGTCCCGGTTTACCACCGCATAGCTCGGTGTGCATGTTTCTAAATCGTTAACGGTTTACAAATTATTCGAGCGTAACCAAACTTTATCTAAACATCCGTTGCTCAACCAGCTTACTTGAAAGCGTAGCCAAATGCCATGACTGCGTCGCTAACGAACTGTAACTGATCCTCGAAATCGAGATTCCCTTTGGAAATTCTCTCCGTCGTAGAGCAGAAGGTTTTATAGTTTTTATTGTACGGAGTGTAAGGAGAGTGAGGGTATTTACACTGGAAATTATGTTCCCAAAATTCTGAAAATGGTAGCGAGCAGAGGGTAGTAACAAAACTGTTCAACTGAACGATCGATCGAGATCCATTAACTAGCACATACCTACGAACCACGGGTTACGCTTATTGTTGGCCGCGGTAAGGTTGAGAAAGTACTCTTCAAATCCAATCACAGGATTTGCCTGTGGTTGAACGGACAGTGTTCCCTCCACCTCCGCCTCATTACCGTCCGATACCAGATTTCGTGCGCTCCACCCATCCGAACCTATCCAAGAAAAAACCCCTGTAACGTTTTGACGACGGACTGCCTTCATCACTTCGGCCACCTCTTGGTCAGATCCAAATATAATAACACCTGCGGAAGAAAGTGCGCAAGTGTGAACCACGCTGGAACTGGGAGGCGAACTGAATGTTGCTTCGGTTACCTTTAGCACGTGGTTTAGTTAACAGCTTCAGTACTATATTATCGTAGGCTATCGTATCAGCAACACCTGAATCTTTAACGAGTTTCTCTTTTACTGCTATGCAGATACTATGTTTAGCTAGAAGATCATCCAGCTCTTCAAATGCCTGTTGGTGGAGAAACGAAAAGTTAGCTTTATCCATTGGCTCAACAGTCATTTCGAAGCATCTACCTTAATACCATAATTACTCTCTTCATAAATAATGGAAATATAGCTCCAGCCCAACTTCTGAACAATATCTACTATGGCCTTAACTTGATAGTGATCGGAAGGTATGGTGCGTGAAAAATATTCGAATCTCTGCTTGTTGCTCAGCTCTGGACTAGTCGAGAAAAAGGAAACCTGCGGAACAACACGTAAGGGTTTCTGGGAATCGTTTTACATGACTCAAAGCAAGGCTCTCTTACCTGAGGTATTTTAAATAATCGCAGCAAATTGGCTACCTGTATAGAGGTGACGGACGATGCAGCGCCAACCACACCGGATATAATTTTCTTCTTGTGACTTTTGCTACAGTTATCGTAATCATTGATGTCATCGATATTGCTAATGGAACCCTTGATAAAGTCGACCGCCATCTCCAGACCGTAAGTGTCCTTGTCGCAGTCATCGAGAATGTGTGCCCCGATCGTAACGTTCGGCAGCAAACCCTGCTCGTTAATTTTGTCCAGCGTATAGAGCATTGTTTCCAGCGCTTGGATGCCCCCTTGTGGCATGATAGGCCCACACGTGACGGAATCTTCCCGGGAGTGCACCATCATCAGACCGCCGAGTATTAGATCGCCTTCCACGATGGCTTCCCGCTTCACAGGCCACACCGCAATGCCATGCTTCGGCTGCTTCATGGCGGAAGTGGTCCCTACTCCGTGATGCTGCTCATCATCGTCCTGCATCATTAGTTGGGCGTATTGGTGCTCCGGCGGGTACCGCTGCTGCTGGACGTCGATCTGCCCGTTGGACCATGCCGGCTGGTTTGTGGCGACTGCTGTTGCGGAAGCGTTCCTTTGGTGTTGGCTTCCGTAGTGACGCTTGTGTTTGAGTCCAATCGTGTGCGATCGAAAATGGTGCCCACCGACACCGTTTCTTCGGGAGTGATGCTTTTTGGCGTAAAACTTAACCTGTCGGCCACAATAGCCGTTCATCCGACAGTTGCGGCTGTTGCTGTTGTACTGATGGTGCTGTTGGTGATGTTGTCCGCTATGGCCTCCGTGCAGGCTGTGCTCAAAATGATCGTATACTTCATGAGACACGATCACCTCGATAAAACAAACAACCAAAAGCGTGCCAACGATGCACAACGTGTTGGTCATTTTGCGTCTCGTTATACCCAACTGGTGTCTTGATGCTTAGGGATTTCTAATGTAATCTACGGTGATCGAAAGGGTGTGTAGGCAAGCAGAAAGTATTAAAATTTGTGTGGTTATTATTAACAAACTTCCTATTGCCTGCATTTGGACAGACTGTAGGATTTATGATAGCATGATTGCCGACATAAATTATCGCTTCGTGCCTTCTGTGCAGATAATAAGTGAATTTAACAAATTATACAATAAACAAGTAGAACTTAGTAGAAACGAAATGAAAACGAAAATGAACTGTCCCTTTACCACCCGATAGCAGATGGTCCCAGCTAGAAAACATCGGCTTTCTAATCGGCACAGTTTGTGATCGTACGTGATGCAGCAAAATCGACATCGAAAACTATTGTTAATAGTCATTCTTCGCATATTGTTTATGCGATGAGGATTATTGCAGTCAAAAATCTCCATCAAGGGGTTGGAGCTAGCCATACGCAGATGGTAAACATTAAACCTAAAATACGCGCTCCCCTTCGGAAAACAGACATGAAAGGCGACAATACTAGCGAGAAAGTGCGAAGCAGGCTTCTTATCACTCTCTTCCATTGCTAAAGCTCTCAGTTTTATTGTTTGTGCTCCGCTCCCCGTGATAGTGGGGCGCGAAAGGACTTTTGCGTAACGCTGGCACACACCTATGTACTCACATTGTTTGATAAAATATGCGTCCATCTTGCTACCGTGCGCATGTGTTGACGATAAGCATACGTGATGTCGGCTTTCTTATCACATCCTTTCGGAGGTGTTTCGGTGTTGTGGTTCGCACATCGGGAAATTGCACTCTCGAAAGTGATCTGTTTCTGCTGTCCTGAACCTCTTCAACGCAATCGCTACATTATGGATTACGCGACTGCAAGGCAAATACACGAGAAGCATAATCAGATTCGGCGTAAAACATCCCATTCCATTGCTCGGTTACAAGCTGTTAGAATAGAGTAATCTTTGGCCGGTGTACTTTTATGTGCCCGAACAAGTACCCGATACGTGCACGAGCATTGTCCTTTTTTTCGTAAAGCGTCAGAGGTGAGCAAAAGAATTGATAACATATCGCCTAAAGGACAACCCTTCCACGGGCAGTTTTGGATTTGAATTTCAACATTGATATGTACCAGCCGAAAACCTTCGAATCTTGGAGCGGCGCATGTGCAGAAGATCTCTTCGCTGTACGGCGTTGAACTCGGCATCGGTTCGGCGCTCGGAAACCGTCGTTTCGGGTCTTGGTTCGGTGGTCGCTGCCGTTCAGTTCGCGGCAGAAAGCTTTTTGCTACTGATAAAAAGTATATACGTATACACGCACCACAATTGGCACTTGCAGCAGCGTACGCATTACCGTTCTACCACCTTCGCACCAAGCAGCAATACTTCTGGAGCCGCTCCAGCAGTAATCTTTTCGGCGGAGGTCCTGCTGCGGGATTGAGTAATTGCACTGAAATGTGCCAAAACAGTCACTAGATACACAATTGATGCGCATAACTAGCACTCATCGTTGCGGAAAGCATGCTTGGCATTGCGGAACACCGAATTATCACACTACTTGCTGGCGATGGACAGCGCTGATAAGAGGTCACTCCACACACCAATGTGGCACGAATTTTCCACACAAGCACCGTACTTCCTGGATTGCAGGATCATCATCGACACTCACTAACTCTAGACCGTTGTAGAGTTTTTGGCCGTCGATTCGGCAATTGGCCAAAAAACAATGGCCCCATTGTTTGCAGCCATTCTAGTATGCTAGTAACACTATCAGGAATAAGCTTATAGCCACCACCAGGAGCTCAAATTTCTGAATCGTCCTTCCGCCCGACTGTCCGTCTTCGGCAGGCGGCCTTGTTCGATTGACGACGATTCGGCAATGCATTTTCTTATCACTGCCACTGATATCGCACACAGCGGTATAGCCCATGCTCTGTGTAGTGTGGAGCTTTTTGTTCCCATCTCTTTCCCGTTGGTGCCGTTTTGTCTCTTGCGTTTCAGCCAAACGGCCGTTCGCTGTGTGCGTGTGTGCTAGTGGCCAGAGCTTTCGGATCCTTTTTCCCCAGCCTGCAGCTTTCTTATCAGCGCTAGAGTGGGAGCACATAAATAAACAAACAATGAACGTGAACAAACAAAATAACATAACAAAACTCATCCATTTTTGGGCTTTGGTTTTGTGTAGTAATCCTATTCTTCGGAGTGTAGTCCGTTCAATAAATTTCTGTTGTTTAATTTCAAAGTTCCCATTGGGCAGAACATACTTTCTAATTGATCTTTCGCGTTACAAAGATCTGCGTTTCACATCGTCCGTTCCGAATCAGACGCTGAGCAATAAATCCATCGACCATGGGACAAATTACTGTAATGTAATCACTAAAAATTGGTAGTTATCAGTTACTATGCAATACCGGAAAATTTAAGATGTAAGCCTCTTGACTTCTCAATGGTTTACCTTCATTGACTTCAACAAGAAGCGCAAGCATCCCGCAAAAATGTTTAGATGTTGCCTAGCCTAGATGTTGACGCTTTCTCGGAAAAAATGGTGCCGAAGACTTCTTTAGCTGTGATTGAAACTGGCAAGATAGTAGTAACTTTTTGATTTGGCAACCATCGTCAGATTCTTTGTCAATGACAACCTTAATAGATTAAGTTCTTAGGTTGAAAAATTAAACTTACGTTAAATAATTAAATACTATACCACAATTCAAATCGCAAAGTTGCGTTTCAGTAGAACAACAATGGTTACTTAAGCCGTTAATGACAAGAAAAACGTTGGTCTTTTGAAAATGGGATTTTTCTAAATTTCATTTGATTGTCATTGGTTTGACCCATCGTCTGTAACATAATGGTTTTTTACTAAGGAAACTTAAATGCTCTGTGATGGGGGAGGAACCAGGGCCTTTCTAAAGATATGAAAGGCTCGCTTCTCCTACTCCTCCTAGACACGCCCAAGCCGTACAGACCAGCAACATAAATATTTTTCGAATATCCAACCTTGGATGTATGGGCTTCCCAAACCCTTTGGCGGATGGTTAATATAGCTAAATTTAGGGCTAGTGAGACCCTGATCGAGGTTTCCTAGGCGTCGAACTTAACACGATCAGGTCTCTTTCCATGGCATCTTGTACAAACAACTTGCAAAATGCCCCAAATATGACCTAAAACATATTCGGAGGGACTTCAACGCTAAAGTCGGTAGAGAGACGGTGCTCCGCCAATGCAGCGGCACTCATAGTTCACACGATATAAGTAATGACAATGGTTCCATTTCTCATCGATCGCACAGAATCTCCGCCTCTTCCAAGGTGATTGGAAGTACTAAACTACTCGCTTCAGTACGGAGTTTCGGAAACGAGATGGACGTTGGGAGTGCTCTTAACCATGTATTAGGAACTGTGCTCAAAATGTCTTGGGTGTGCGTCACGGAAAGGCTCGATCTGGCTGATATGGCGACAAAGTGGAGTGTAGAGATGTAACGGAACCAAACAGATCATTGCGTATAAATTGTGTAAAGCGTAACGGATGTAAAACGCTCACGGCGGTCAACGCGGCGGTCACCTCGCAGGACATCATCATGCAGGGCAAGTGCCTGTGCGGCCAGTACATCCGCTGCCGACTGAAGCCATCCGGCGTGTTCAACTGGAAGCTGGGCCTCCAGCGGATCCGCAGTATCGTCGGAACGTGGCCCTCGATACACGTCGTCTGGGAGGTGTTTCCCGCGCTGCTCATCGTAAGTAGAAAACCCCTCAGTGGGTTTGTCACTCACTGTCCTTCCGCACTTCCTTCCTAACAGGTGGGAGAGGAGCTAGAGCGGATCTACCCTCACGGATCTACACCGGAATCGACCGCCTGCTGACGCGCTTTGCATGCGGTGAACTGAAAACGCCGAAAACGACTCCGGTGCTGCTGAGCGCGATCGTCCGCGTCCTCTTCAAGGTGGACATCATGTGGGGCAAGGTCCCCGTTTGCCATCGCCGACAGCCTCCCGGTCGACTGCATCCGAAAGGACCACCCGAGACTATTCGCCAAAGCTGATGAAGGGCGCAACGGAGGTGATCGAGGACGAGTTCGTCGCGTGGATACCCGAAAACGGCGGATTGGTAAGGTGGATCGGTTTGGCGAACAGGGTGTGGCCACCGCAGGAAGAGATCAGAGGGGTTATGGGTTAATGCATTGAAACTGGGTAAGAACTGCGAGGTCCTTGACAGGGTGCACCGACTAGCTGCCATCAGAGTTACGTGCGCTTTCCGCACAATCTTCACAGCAGCAGTCGGCGTGATAGCATCTATTATGCCTATCACAACCCTTATTAGGGAAGACAGCGAATGCTATGCCAGGCGCGGCGATCCGGGTATTCGCACGGAGGCAAGGCGCAGCTTCTCAGGAGGGTTGCTCAGAGTGGCAGGAGGAGCAAAGGAGGAAGCCACGACAGCAAACTTCGTATGAGTAGCCTTGCCAAGTCGTGGGGGCACGAGTGGGACAAACTTGTCCAGCCTCCCCTTCGAAGGTAATACCGAGCAGGTGATCCGAAGGGGGCTCAAGGCATTGGTAGGGAGGATTTTAGTGAATAGGTCCGGAATCCTTAGAGACCGGAAATACCACACTACCAGCTAGGAGCTCTCGCACTCCTAACGGTGCCTATGAGGGTTTCCCGCCCCGCATTGAAAAAAAAAATTGCCAAAAATATTGTTTGACCGTTGGTCGGGATCATCGCACGCAACATTGTGTACAAGTTTTGGAAAGAAAATCTTGCATGTAATGTTCTATGCAAACATTACATACAATATTGCGTGCAAGTTTTGGAAACCAAATGTTGTGTGCAATATTGCATGCAAATCATTGGTGCTACATACCAGTCGCTCCTGCTCCCCTAGTCAAATTTCCGACTTTACGGGTTTCGGGACTTTACGGGATGTTAAAAAAATTTACGCAAATTTCTATTTTATTCAAAGTATGTGCCATCGCTAGCCAGATATTTCTCCTATGTCTCTGCTAAATCACGGACTGCCAGACGAAAGAATTCTTCGACTTTTGAAGTAAACTAACTACATATCCAATATCGACTTCCTCGTAAAAAAACGAAGTGCTGCTCAGTCAATACGTGTCCCATCGATGAAAAAGAATGATATTCGGAAAGAGCCAAGTTTGGTGAATACAGCGGGGGGATAGCAGCTTCCACGCAAGTGATTTGATAGTATTCTGAAACAGTTTTGCATGGAGGGGCATGGAGACGCCAAGTTTTTTTGGCCATTATGCCCCACCAGGCGTCTCCATTCGGAATACTAGAAACTGTGTTGTGGTCGTTTTTCGATCAATGCATGGTGCAAATTGATCATTTGTTGCCAGTAGCGATCTGAATTAACGTTTTCATCAGGTTTTAGGATCTTGTGATGCATCACACCTTTCTCCCGTCTCACCAAAAAGTCCGTTTTTTGTAGTCCTCCGATGTTCTTTCTTTGTTAAGCCAAAATCGTCATTTTGAATGGCGTGGGATTCCGAAGCAGTTCTTTTCGAGAGGTAGCAGAAAAATAATAATCCCCGCAAAACGTCAGTTTTAGGTACAAAAGTTGACATGGTCTAACCCTTTCAAAGATGGGTTGCAAACCGAAATAATTTTTTTTATCCTGAAATCATTTACTTGGTGTAAAAACAAGGTAATGATGAATGAACAACAGAACTAGGAAGTTTAAATCGACAGGTACAGTAATTTTTTTAAATTAATTTACAATTTATTTGAGTGCTATAAAAGAAATGTGCTACCAAACCGCAACATTTGACTTGCTTTTTCATTTGTTTCAACAACACAATACCACGATCAACGGAACAAACACCTTACGGCAGCAGTTTTACGTTCTATCACTTCTTGCATCTCTTGAGAAGTTCGGTTGCAGCGTTTGTTCAAGTGGACGATGCTACGTCATCCTGACTAACACCAGATGTTACATTTGTTGAAGGTTGTGCGGCAGTGGATGCTGTCAGGTACTTGGCAGGATTAACGTGTTTTTCAAAATCTGCCGTGTTAGACGAATGCCTTGACGATGCAGGAACCACTTTTGGGTGTATCGGATTCAATGGTAAGGATGATGGTGTCGACTGGGCACCTAACGGCACCATTAGTGGACCGATCGGTTTACGTATTCGAATCGTTTGGCGTGCGTGAAAGCGGTTGCCTTGATGACTTGGACCTTTTGCCTTTAGTCGTGGTCGGCCCGGTCCACGCCTTAGTTGTGACGTCACACTACTTGTAGCTGGCAACGACGTTGACGTTGATGGCACGGTAGGATTCGCCGGGTCTGTAAATACAATATATGATGCTAACAGATGCTCAAATAACAATGAATAAAACTAAATACCTAATTCTGATGATGGCTGTTCCACCACTGTAGCTCTGCATGAACCGATACCGCCAACGGCACCCCTCCGAGAGCCACGCGGACGACCCCGTTTGCTACTGCCACGCACCACCTGGCGAGCTTTAATGCCACGATCACGCACGCTATCGAATGACATGGTGGTACCTAGTCAACGAAAGGAATACTCGCTTGTTACATCCCATTTAGTCGGTACGATTCATCTCGTTCCAAGAGGCAACTGTTACTGCTTTGGGCAATATGTAATACCAACGTTACCTTCGTTGCTGGAATCGTCCAACGCATCATATGGCCTAGTGTTTTCGCTCAGACTCGAGCGTTCGCTCGGAGCCGGACTTGGTGCCGCGAACTCGCCAATGCTTGCATTGCCCATGGTAGTACCATCTGCCATTGTTGGTTCCAGCCCCCGTCTTCTATCGTCCGAGAATTTGTTGCTGAGTTTACTGTCCTTGCCGTACGATCCTAACGGGGTTTGTTTCAGTTTTCGTTCGCGATCTTTCGCGCTTTTAATAGAAGAGTCCTCCATTATTCGACGTTCCTCCGTTTTTAACCGATCTGTAATGCAATTTATCACAGAATTATGTTACATTATCGGTTTTAGAAGAGAGTGATATGTTTTGCCTACACTTTAGTTCAATTTCTTCGTCATCGAGCAGAAGTGACACGACTTCTTTTGGTTTAAGAGTGTCTGGCTTAAAATTGTCACCATTAATCACCATACGTTGTATCTGTTATTGGAAAGATAAAGAAAGGTAAATAAACAGGAATTCCATAATGGACCGCCGAGGAAATCTTACTTCGCTTTTCTCGCGCGCCCTTTGCAATATTCGCTCCTCGATAGTGCCTTTACAGATAAGTCGGTACACGGTGACCTGCTTAGTTTGGCCGAGGCGATGAGCACGATCCATTGCTTGCTGATCGACGGTTGGATTCCAGTCGGAATCGTAAAATATCACCTACGGACAACGGGATTATGCAAAATACAATGTTAGATCCTGGAGCCGATGACAATGTGGATGGCCTAACCACGAGCACTAATATTATACATGAATTATTAGACGTGTGTGCTTAAGTTGATTCAGATTTAATACTTTGTGGCTTATCTTTAACCAATGTTAGTGAAGGTGTCCCTCGCATTTTATGATCTGCGCATTGATTACTTACAGTATCCGCCGCCGTTAGATTGATGCCCAAACCGCCAGCGCGGGTTGACAAAAGAAAGACAAAGATGTCGGCCCTATTTTGAAAGTCTGCCACCATATCACGACGGGCGGAAATTTTGCTCGATCCATCTAACCGCATGTAACGATGTTTTCGGTGCCACATGTATTCCTGAAGCAGTCGAAATGGGAAAAATTAGACAGAAATAAAAAAAAAGTCAAAAAATAAGCATGTAATCACTAAAGCAGGTACCTCTAGCAAATCAATCATCTTGGTCATTTGCGAATAAATAAGAACACGGTGGCCTTGCTCTTTGAGTCGCCCTAGCAAGGAATCGAGAACGGCCAGCTTGCCGGCATCCGACACCAGTGTCTGTTTGTCTGGAATGATAATATTCGACCATCCGTGCGGTGGGTACGACGCTTGCACATGATGGTTAAGCTGTTCTTTCCGTGATGCCGCTCTGGATGTTTCAATATGTTTGTCCAGATTGTTCAACGACGATTGGAAGTCAACGGATTTTAGCAGCGTTATACAATTTTCAGATATACTGATGACCTTCGCGTAAAGTCCGCATAGAAATCTAGGCATAGGTGTGGGCTCGTCCATCAACACAGTCGGTTTGATGCGTGTTGGTAAATGGGCAAATTCAGCCATTAACAGCACCGGCTGGCCGGCTGGTTGTTGCTTTCGACTACGCATTATTCGATGATCCAGCGTTTCTGGCATCGCATGAAGCACGTGGTCTCGGTAAGTGTAGATGGGAGTGAGTGGTAGGCATCCATTACCGGGAACGGTGAATAATAACTGTCTCATCGTTGTCCAGGGAAAATGTTGTGAGGTCCACCTTTCGGCTGAAGGTTGCATCAGCATGTACCGTGCATTGTTCCAACTACGGTTTCTTCCACTCCACACCCACTGGAAATGTAAAACTTCTAGCCAATGTTTATACTCCTTGAGCAGATGATATCTACGGAAAAAATATGTGCCATTATTTTAAGGGAATAGATCGTGCAAAACAAAACCTACATGGATCCGAATTCATTGCGCCGTGCCAATTGTTCAACCTCGTTCGGTGATAGTCCGCCAGCAAGCCGCGCACAGCTGAACGCAGTGCACCAGTCGTCGTAAAACGCTCCAGAGACATTGCGGATATTGGACGAGTTCTTCGCGAACGATACAGGTTTTGATTGCAACGCTCTAAAGATGTACCATCGATTGTGCATCCAGTGGCGTTTACTCGGAACGCTGCAATCCAGCAAAAGGTACCGATGGAATATGGGTCGCATCGCCAGTTCATAGCTCCAGTTCATGCAGAATGGACTGCGAACGTCACGTCGCTCGAATAGCTCCGGATGGTTGCACACCTTGCGGAACTGCATGACCAAGTTCATCAGATTGGACGTGAAGTTACGATCAATAGACTGTCCCTCGCCGGCACTGCCACCCGCAACGGTGGTTAGGTGTAGCAAATCTTCGATGCAAATTTCCTTCTTCAAAGCCACGTACAAAAGCTTCTGTCGCGTTGTCAGTGGACAGTACACCATGATTTCAATCTTGTCCGAGAGCTCGTTCTCGACATCCTTCTTAATGCGCCGCAGCATGAACGGTTTCAATATCATATGAAGGCGCGAGATTTGTTCTGTGAATGGAATGGAAAATTGACCTGTTTACGAAACCTGTCCAAACTGCTTTCCTCTTACAGCCAGCGAAGCTTACTTTCGTCTATTCCGGTTTTGTTTTCCGCGTGACTTTCGATGTCTTTCGAGAACCATTCGTTAAACTCCTCGTGCGAGTCGAACAATGTAGGCATGATGAAGTGCAACAGGGCCCACAGTTCGGCCATGCTGTTCTGAATAGGAGTACCACTCAGCAGCAGGCGGTTCCGGCAGTTGAACCCTAGCAGCAGCTTCCAACGCATTGAGTTCGAGCTCTTGATGGCTTGAGCCTCGTCCAGCACCATGTACTGCCACTTGATGCGATTGAAGTACTTATAGTCGGATACTACCAGCTGGTAGCTAGTAATAACCACGTGGAAACTTGCGTCTTTCGTATGCAAGTGCTTCTGCTCCCAGAATTGACGCAAAATTTTGCGCTCATTCGGAGAGCCCCAGTATGGAACGACTTTGAATTCGGGCACGAATCGCTGCATCTCCTGCTGCCAGTTGTGAAGAGTCGAGGCTGGTGAAATGACCAGAAATGGCCCCCATACACCGTAGTGTTCTGCGATGTGACACAGAAAAGCAATAGATTGCACGGTTTTGCCGAGTCCCATCTCATCGGCAAGAATGCCGCTGATACCTTGGTTATAGAGGTTTGCTAACCAAGCCATGCCCTTGAGCTGATATCCCTTCAATCGACCTCGGAACATGGACGGTTGCGGTAGCTCAGCTATTCCATTTTGCTCCACGATGGTGGATTGCGGTATGGCCGTATCACCTGCACCATGTTGAACATTCTTTTTATCGCCTGTCTCAAGCACATTAGAGGATACGGCGAGTTTCGTGTTCTGTATATCGAATTGGTGCGTACGTGCGCGTTCATCTCGAAACGCTGCACTAGCGTTCTTCTGAGCCAACTGTTTCATGCGTTCACAATCGTAGTTGTCGATGGCCGATAAGCGCGGGTTACTTTCTTCGTCGAGCTGCGAAAGAATCTTCAGCTGTTCTTCTGCCGAAACGTTGCCTAGTTTGCGTGACATGAAATGAGCGTAGAGTTCAGTTTGCGTGATGAGGAAATTAAGCTTCCGCTGCTGTCGCTTAGCTTCTACTATTTCTACGTCAATTTTTCGCTGTTCCTCTGCCTCGCGCTCCATACGGCGTTTTGTTTCTCGCTCGACTTTATCGTATCGTTTCCAGTACACCTGCATCTCCCGAGTCAATCGTTTTGCCCGCCAAACGGTATCTTTCATCAGTTTCTGCGACTGCATTGCCTTCTGCCGCGAGACGCGCATGCACAGGACTGCCACCCTTCGGCAGTTGGTGACGGTGTCCTTATGGTTGTTCGCCTTCGCCCGTTGCACCTTACCGAGCTCCTTTTTCGCCATCAGTTGCCATATCTTGCGCCTCCTTATGTTCATCATTTCCGGCGTTTTATTGCGCATCTTCCGTCCACGCTTGCCAACCGTAGAACCATTGTGTCTCTCAGTACCCTCCGAGTCTACTCGATGCTGCATCTTTCGGTCATCGAGCAAACTACCATCAGCTGTGGCAGAGTTCCTACGGTCCACCGGATAAGCTCCTTTTTGGGCGAGATCGTCTCGGTTCTTGCGATTTTTCATTCTCTTTCGAATGCTTTTCGTTTTGCCTACTCCATGGTCTAGCTTACACTTACGTTTACCGGCCACCGTTCGCCGATGGTCAGGAAAGAGGTCACTGTCCGAAAGCAATCCCGCTCCATAATAACCGTACTGTGAGTTCTGAAAAACAAAAGAAACAGTGCCATGGGTGTCGATAACATTAAGAAAAAGAATCTCGGAGCACAAGAAAAGATCGATTCTTACGGTAGGCGAGTCATTATACTTTTCGCGGATCTTCTTTTGAAGCAGGTGGTTTTTGAGCATCCATGTAATGTATTCATCGTCGGACACTTCACTTTCGGTTTCCGTTTCAGAAAGCAGTAAATTCTTCAGCCACATACGCTCGCTACCGACAGCACTGAAATCGAACATCCGTTCACGATCTACGGCAAACAGGGAATTGTAATATATCTGAATTGCAATATTTATATCTGAAGCTTTGTTTACTCACTGGAACGTGTCGCAGCCCGATGGACAAACTTGCTCCCAAAGTCGTCCGATTCGTCGGACGAATCCGAACCAGGTTGCGGTTCATCGTCACTCGAAGGTTCCGACGCAACGGTACTGCAGAGTTGCTTTGCTTGCCGTATGAAGCCGTCCATAGCGAATGATGATAGTAATCGTTGCGTATAGTAGAGAGGGCGCCTTTTCAGGCGGTTGCTTTCGGCGCCGCCGGTAGTGTGTGGCTCTTCTGACTGAGACATGGCTCCAAAATATCAGTCCTTGTTTGGAAAACAACCAACTGTAAAGATAGTCGATACCAATGCGTTTAATTTACTGAGCACGGCGACAGGCACGTGCTAAAGCGTGCGCTATCTTATGGATTGTTTTGCCATCATTTTGGACGGCTTGCTTGTGTCCCTACATAGAACAAAATGCCTGTCAGAAGCAACGAAGGGAAGCGGGAGGAAACGCTTGACAGTTGGATTGTTTGACAGCTGGGAAACCATCCATGTTTGGATTGAAGACAGGATGCACCAACTAGAAAACGTTTGGCGGTTTCTGCCCATCGAAGCAGTTGTTATGACAAATATATTTGCCAGCGTAATGAGCAAAATTGTCCAACAACTTCTATAAATAACTCGATAGTACTCGGACGGTGTCTTTCGTAATGAAACAAATTCAACTGCAGCCCATAATTTTCTAACTTGGGTATATTTTCTTCAATCATTTTGATTCTTGACCATTGACCATCTTTTGACTCGACCCATTGTTTAACAGCAACAGGATTGCTTATGAATAATTGTTTTGAACAATTTCATCAAAAACATTAACGATCATTTGAATAACTACCCGCAGGCCAATTATTCAATATGGTGGCCTCCTAACGCGTCTCTGTACGGATGGTCCATAATTTTGATATGATTGTGCAAATTGTATTTGTCCTTCAGCTTGTCGTATCTATCGTTGAACAAATTTCCATCCTGCCCATCCACCAATTTAACTAACGCTTGCCCCCAAGCTTTTTCGGAACAGTTGTTAGCCATAATCGTCTGCCTGCCGCCGTACACAAGGTTGCGCAAGTAAAGTAGCCTATCCTTGAGGTTTTGACTCATCTCTGCGCCGGCATCTGCAATCATGTGGAAGAGTTAATACATGGAAGCAATGTAAGAACAAAACGATCTGCCGTTTGTATGCTACCTCCTTTTTCTAGTAGAGGAAGTTCAACAAAGTTTAGAACTTCTGGATTGCCTTTGCTCTGATCCGCGTCTCTCGCCCGGTGTACAGTGGAGAAGATCTTCGTGCCATTGAACATGTTCTTATACAAACGCAACATTTTTACTCGGCATTCAGATGCTTGGCAGTGTGGAACAACCTTGTTTTTGATGAAAACAAGTTTCCTTTGATGGGTTGAAGGGTTGAATTGACTCATCATTTCGGCCCACATAAGGGTACGCATGAGGCGAATATTGTACCATTCCTCTTGTACAATCAAAATAACGTGACAGAGTCGAAGAAGAATCATCATTCTTTTAAGCTCTTCCTGTTCGTGTTGAATAAAGTCCTTTCGTGTGTGACTTATGAGAGGCTCCGTGCTGTCCAGCAGTATGAGACGATCTTCCGTAATAAAAAGACGTACTAGAAAGACGAAGGAAAGCAGGAAATCATCTTATCTCACGCATAAGCAGTCGTTTTCGCCATACCTTCGTTTTCTCCGAAAATAGTCAGCTTCTCATGGACGGGAAACACGTTGTCCGGAGTTTCCTTGGACTTTTTGGAATACAGATTTCGGTTAACCATATTTAGCACGGTCGATTTGCCGACTCCTTGTCCACCGATTACGCCAACCACCACGTAATCTTGATTAGTATCGTGCAGAAAGTCTAGCATACGATAGTTGAGTTGGTTCTTTAGTAGCACCACCGAACGATCCATCGGAGTGAAACAGTACGGATCCGTCGGGGCTGCTGTTTTCGTTGGCTGTTTGTTTTCTATCTTCGTGCCACTCTTTTGTGTTTGCTGTCCATGTGGAGCGGCATTACTCGATGCTGCTGCCTTTAGGATAGTCGGCGTTCGCTTCGATCCGGACGATGATGCTCCAACTGATGGATCATTACTTTCTCGTGTTTTAATCAAAATTTTCGGCTGTTGCTTGCTGTTCATTGTGTCGTTCTTATACAGATACCATTAAAAATATAGTTTACGTTCTAAAAACACTGAAAAACCACTGTTATTTTAACTATCAAAGTTATACTTTTTGGGTCGGTTTGTTGATGTTTGTCTTGTGTTTCTTCTCCGGCAAACGTCAACGTATTTGGCGAGCTGCGATTCTCGTGTGCAGCATCTCTACAACATCGAACAAAAACATCGAATGTCATCTCCAAGGGCCAAAATTCGGCAAAACTCGAATATCGTATCGATTGAACGAGAGTGCACATTTTTGATGAATGGTTGTATACTTTCGATTGGTTTTGCTTGGTAACTCATCCAAAATCACTTAAATTTCACCGCTCACCGCTTCAAGGCGAGCCTAAACACGCCCTTGTAATAAACATAGACTGGGGCCGATTTTAATAACGACAACTTTATGTTTAAATTTATTTGAACATTTCGAACGGATTAATCTCGATTTGACCCTTCATCACCTACCTTCGCACCCACACACCGAGACCCATACCTCTAAAATTCAGGGAAACGGTGCCAACCGGGACCATTTTTTCCGGTACTTACCTGCGATTCAAAGTATTGGGCGATGTTGATGCTAACACGTAGCACCGAGAAAATCACCATTATATGAATCGAAATAGAAACACCAAAAGCGTTTTTTTTTCATATGGAAGATCCTTTATTATTTTATAATAAAAATGGATAATAAGTGTATAATGCTTCTCTCGTAGAAAAAATCCAACATGTCTATATTGCATACTGACTGACACAGTAATTTAATGACACAAACTGATGTGTAGCTGTGTATGTAATGTATGTGATTCGTAGTCGACTAACTAACCGCAAATGTTATTCTGTTTTCCCCTTTGTTTCTGGTTTGATAACGTTTGTTTTACCACCTTTTTTCGTGCCCACAGTGGTTTTTGATTTCTGCCGCGGTTCGTCCGGGATTTCGCATACACCATAATATCACTGCCCACACTACTGCTGCATGCTCTGTTTCTGCCTGTTAGTTGCCCCCCAATTGCTAGGTAAGTGTAACTTTTCGAAAAATGTCGCCTCTACTTGCACATACTGATACGACATCGAAAACTGTATCTGCTTTGTTTACCGCATGTTACATTACGCTGCGAATACTTTGTTGAATCGAGTTAAAATGTAAAATTGCAAAAAGAAATCAGTTTACTGATATTTAAAGCACAAGGCATTGCTAGAGAGAACGTGCGTATCGAATCTGAGCAAAACTGGCACATTTTCGCTTCTTTTCTCCATTGCACTCGTTGCGTTCTACCGTATCGCGCCGTGGGGCAGACTATCTAAAATGATTTTTTTCTCCTAGAGATTATGGGCCTAAAACGAAGGCTTAAAACGTTTAAAACCGGTCTCACGCGTTAGTGTTTCCGATCGTTCGCACTTAATTTGTTTCTCCTCGATTGCCTGAACGATCCCGATTTTTTCGTATGAAGAAAAATCACTGCCTTCGTCTTCGGCTTTGACTTGCCAACTCAACGCCATCCTGTGATCGCTCTCAGCACGTGTTCGGGTGTGTAGTGTGGAAAAAAGGACGATACGCGCGCTTCAGTACGATCGTAACCACCGTGGTTCTACTCAAATCACTCGTATTCGGAGTAGAGTGAAGAGTAATTTTACTTTCTAATAACAAATCAACATTCAAGCGGGCAAAACACAAGGAGACGGCTGGGAGTTTGGCGGTGTACGTTTATATGTTTATGCCATATTACACACTAGGGTGTACCATGTTTATATATCAATGCATTCGATAGTGGCGGTGAGATTGGTTTGATAACGTTTCGATTAGAAAGCTGAGTCGCATCAATTATAATCATCTACTCGCAGTACTTCGCCTGTTAGAATGATTCACGTTTATAGACTAATTTTGCGGATTGGTTGTGTAAGCGCTAGATCATTTTTGGGGTGATGATGGTTTGCTCTTGATGCTGCTCTTGTGAGCTACGTGCTGCGCCGGGGCATTGGATAACAAATTCGGTAAACATGAGGAGAGTCAACGTTATACTTTTGCCCGTGTTTCTTACTTTATTGATTTTAATACATATTTTACTAAGAACGATCGAATTCGGGTCCACATTCAATCAGGTTTTCGGTGAGCACTTTGCACTTGGACAAAACTTCTCCGTAGTCGATGTTTTGGCAGAACCAAGCACTTTTCTAAAACTTCCTACCAACATGCACATGGCGTGGCTGCACCAATAATGCCCTTAATAATATCGTCGAACATTTGTGTCCAAAAATTACGGATTCGAAAACAACAAACTTCTTCTGCAATCGGCTACCGAATGACTCTTTCACACGAATCAAGACAGTGGCTACGTTTGGCTTTGCTCTTTCAGATTGCATCGTTCGGATTTACAGTCAAACTAATCGGGACTTGCCTTGCATCGTGAAACACAGGCATTGGAGACCATCAGGGCTTGCTTTGAGGTTTGTGCACCGCTGGTGGATACAATTAGTCATTTCATTGCTGCAAGTAAGTGTCTGTGTGTTCGTTTCTCAAGCACATGCATTACATTTACAAACATTACTCTTGAATTTGACTAGGATTCTCGTCGTGCTCCATGGGTACACATAGTTGCAGATTCATAATTTTCTACTTTGCGAATTCCACGTCACACGTCACACTTTTCGGCCCAGCATTCCCTCCGGTAATGCCACAAGAGCTCGATGTTAGTTGTTAAGTTGTGCTGCTTCTTTTACGCTTCCTTGTTTTTTTTTTATAACTTTCTCTATCCCTCTTTTTTGCTTCCTCTACACAGTGTTGCTTACTTTGATGAACTATGCGGTTTACTTGTACTTATATTCCGTGAAGTGCAAGGAACAACTTTCTTCGTTTCGTGGTTTTCGTCACATTTACTTTTATCACTTGTACAATGAATAAAAATTTAACAAAATGTTGTTTTCCCCCTTTGCAACTTGTTCATGCAGTGTTTAATCACCCCAACTTTGGCAACAATTGGCCATCGACTTGGAGTTACTCTAAGGTTGCCACATCGAACGGTTTACATAGTGAAAGTGTAATTCGTATTGCGAAAATGGGCCGTCGTCTTACACCATGTTTTGGCTTTGCGTTTATTTTGCTTTATATTTCGGTAGTGCTTAGGAGTGTAAGGCGGGAATGACTAAAGATTAGCATCTTGGGCGTTGTAACTAGTTTGCCTTCCATCATTTGTACAAGTTCACGCTTAGTGCCTCAAAAAGTGTAGTGTTTGTGATGATCCTACCGTAAACGGATGCTACCAGTGTCGGAAATGTTATGGGTATGAGGAAACTTTATGGTACACCTAATTTAAATTGTGGCAACAACGAATAAAAGTAACTTTATAAATCGTTAGCAGAATTCTCAGTGTCTACTAGGTTTTTTGGTTAACTGTTTGGCCTACAGAAGTGCAGCATGCTGTCAAGTTAACGGTGTCAACCCAACTCATATTGTACGACACGAGACCACGAGCACAACGATGCTCTTATTCGCTGATTAGAGGGCGCTGATTAGGGCACATTTGACTATGAACTCAAGTATCAAAAAGGAATGTATGGTGCAAATGTAACGATATATGAAAACAAAAATTACAAAATGGCAACTGCTCTATCGCCTCCCTAGAACATCACACATCAGTTCGGTTGAAAGAAAGTTTAACATGATTTTTACAAATGCGTGCGTTTCTTATTGTGCTGTTACGTGCAGTTTCTCGCTGTTTGGCACATGGGAGGCCCTTTACTGGATTTCCATCAAGCTTAACGAACACCGAATAGTAGGCGGCGGTTGCACAAATTACAAAATGTCAGTTTCGTAAACCTTGTTGGTCGTTTTGGTTAAGTGGGGTGGTAGTGTTCCTAGTTTGCCATTCACAGGGCCATCCGACGCATTCGAGCTTAGCGATTGATCATTATCATCTTGATACTGCATTTCGATGTTGCTGGAGTTGTTGGTATGGCCAAGTATGGTAGCTGCCGGATCGAAGGTGTTGGCACCGTCACCAACGCACAGGTTCTTCATCGAGCCACTAACCGTCATTGAGTAGCCCATTTTCATTGGAAGATTCGACTCGCTGCCCGTCTTTTTGATATCATGGCTGATGGTTCCCGGCGCCAGTGGGACCGCATTTTTGCTCATTTGCTGGAGGCGTTGGTACTGTTCCTGGAGCTGTCGCTGCTTCTTCAGCAGCTCCTGATGGCGCAACTCTAAGGCGAGCTGGCGTTGAGAGTTGTCTGAGCAGACGGACTCGCTGCCAGAATCGGTACCCTCCGAAGTGCGCTGCTGTTGGTCGCAGTCGGAAAGTGTGACCGACGACTGATGGCCACCACGGTGGTGCGGTACATGCGGGGTAGTCGGACTCGCCAGTGGACTTCGGGAACTTGTGCGCGGTGGCGGCGGGGGTGGCACGCGCTTGTTGTTTACCTTTGACAGCAGATCGGCGTTACGCTCCGGAACCGGTGGCTTGCAGGAGTTCGGACGATTCGGCTGCGGTGGGCTCGTATCGGTATCCGAACCGCTCGGATACGAATGAAGCCGCCGCAAGCCGACATTCGATGAGTGGGGCTCTGATGGGTACAGCTGTGACTGCGAGATCTTGGTTGTGATGCTGTTCTGGAGCGTTTGTGAACTGTCGTCCGACGTTGAGTCGTCCGGACGGTGCTGAAAGTGTTGCAGGGCATGCAGATATTAGTTATCGCTTAGTCAAATCTAATGATGTGCAGCAAGTAGCGCAAGTAGGCAGTTCTGCGATTAGGGCGCATTCTGCTTTGTCTAAGTGGGCTCATATTGTGGTGCTGCTTAGAAAAGAATCGGTCCAGTTAGTGCCAGCCGAAAGATTCAAATCCATCGACAGTAAAGATGATTTTGAGTTTTAAGTCTTTGAATGAACAGATGATGTTCTGCAATATGCTTACCTCGCTAACACCATTAGGTGGTTTGGCAAATGTTTGGAGCTCATCTAGCAAAGCATCGAGTGCGTTTTCTGGGGCGATCCCTCCACTGGTAATGGTTGTCCCCAGACGGGGACTTGGGATTGGCTGAGGTGATTCGCGTAGCAAAGAAAATTTTTGGTGATCGAGCGTTCGATGGAACGAATGAGCGAAGAATGCATGTGTGCACAGAATTGAGAGCAAGGGAAACAATAGCGGGAGAATGAAAAGGACACAGAATTAAAGAACCAGGGAAATGAGGCAGAAACAGAGAGAGAGAGAGAGAGAGAGCGATATGGATATAGAAAGAGAGAGAAGGAGAGAGAGAGAAAAAGAAAGAGAGTAAACAGAGTGTTAGAAAATGAGACAGGTAGAGAGAGAGAGAGAGAAAGAGAGAGAGAGATAGTAAATAAATGGGAGTCAAACGAAACGTGACAATAGGAAGAGATAAAGAGAACCAGGTGTTTAAAATGTTAATATAGTTTTTCGAATAAATTTAAAAACATTTCTTTTCACACAGCCATGAAATAGGGAAGAAACAGCACTATGTAATAAAATATAAAAATTAAAAACAAAATAAGAGAAATATAGAAAGAAAGAGCGAAAGAAAGAGAGAAAAAGAGAGACAGTGAAAGATAGAGAGAAACAGAAAGAGAAGAAACTAACGTTCAACGCAACGGTAATCAAATTTTGATATACAATAGAGTACTATCATTTACGGTTATCTTACGTGTTATTTTTTATGTGTACACTATTGTATCCAATATTAGTGAAATAAGGATACGATTTTCTGTAAATATTTTAATTCTTTTGGAAATCAAATTACTACTTTGTTTGCACTATCTGCAGCCAATTTGAAGACTCGACCAACACACATTATCGTAACAAGCGTGCTTCCGATAACAGATCGTCATCCAATTCAGAAACGAAAACATAACCAAGTCTACGCTAACGAAAAGTACAGCACACAAAATGCAAACCGGACATCAGATTTCAGGTAAAGGATATTTCGTAAAGTTGGCCAATTCGTGGACTTACAAATATATTGTTTATGTGCGAAAAACTGAGCAACGAAAGCCAATTGTGTGGGAACTGGGATCAAAAGAGATAAAATCATTCATCCACCATATTCTTGCAACGCACGTGTTTGTTTTTGAACTATTTGGTGAACTGTTTTAAGTGTACTTGTAGTGTATATTGAAAAGAATCACAAACAAGTATATTGCATTTTGCGAGCACTAACATTGCTCTAAGGTAATCACGTGGACTTTGTAGAACTATCAATGAGTATAGCACCATCGTTCGGTTACATTGAAATCAAAAGTTTTCCTGTAGAATGCACAAATTGATAACGATAAAAGTACTGATTCGTTTCTTCCACCAACGTGAAAGGAGATCTTTGAATGCACCAACAAAACGGCAAATTCACCAAGCATTAAACACTGCAACAGTTTACTAGTTATTTACTAAAAACAACAGAAAACGTAAAGAAACGGTGCGAAATCACATGAAACAAAGTCATTAAGTATAAAGAATGTTCAGGGCAGGACCACTCCACTCCGATGATCTAGATTGTCCGATAATATCTTTGCAACTCGATTAATACTCGAACGAATTACATATTTCGTGAAAACAGCAAAGTAGTGATCACTAGTTGTTGTCGTGATAACTGATGTTGTACTTAATTTGCGCATGTTTGTTAAAGTTGTTTGTTCAAAATTCAAAGTTGGATTGCTCAAAATTGAAATAGTAAAAAATTGATGTAACAATGTTGGGCCACGCTATAAGAAAATGAAACGGTGAGAGAGATGTTTCTACTTTACGACGTCTGACTGCCGAGTTAAGCAGCGCCAGATAGTTTATAGAAAAACTGAAAAACCAAACACTTTTGGGACAAACGTACGAAAATGATGAGCATGCACCTTCATAAGAGGAAACGAAAGTTTAAGACTCGCAGTTTCTACAAAGCAAAACAATGTTGCAAAAAACGAAAGCTAAGCGGAACTATATGTTTCATTTGGCGCCAGATTGATTGACTTGGAGAGTTTTCGGTGGTTTAAATCAAATTGGTACATTTGCAACTACAGGAAGAAGCAACCAAAAAGGTTGATGGAAAATAGAAAAACCGGAAAATGGTAAGTGCTACAACTAAACAGAAAAACGATGGAAGGGTAGAGCGAATGGTTTGAACAAATGTGGGATGTTTTGCATTTGAGAATTTGAGATTTGCATTTGCCCTTCGCCAGCAAAAGTTCCGACAAGACGCTGACAGTGAGGATTGTAGAGAAAATACACAGAGCGAACACAACGTTGACAATTTAATATGGATGCGTTTTTGTTCGGTTGAAAGTAATAGTGCTACACTTCTTTAGTAGTACATAGTTTGAAATGATAATGAAATGAAATGATGTTTGAAATAATAAAATCTTCTTGTTTCATACAGTAATACGAAAGTAAACGAAAACGGAACATTTGTCAACACAACATAACATTCACTATGCCGTAGCAAAAGTATACATAAAGAGATAAAATATATAATGTGAGACGATTAGATAGAGATAAAAATTAGAGACGCAACTATTTCTTTCGGCGTACTGAGACATACGAAGAGAGGCCCATTTCAATTGCGGAAACTCAAACAATTTCAGCAGTATTAGACAGAGTGTTACAAGGGCAATGCAGATATGGTGTGCGATTAAAGTGCTCTAAAGGTGTCAGAGTACCACAAGAACCGAAATGTACAATGATGGCCAACAAGAAGCCCTAGTGAAGAAACCTATTCATTGGAGGCCTATTGAAAAAAAAAACATGGGATTCGCACTGAGGCACGTCTTTAAGAAGCTGAGAAGCTACACTGTGACGTTACGAGTTAAAAAGTACAATTTACAAACAATAAGAGTGTGTTCCGTGAGACATACAAAACAGCGAATGACAGAAATTCACACAAAGAAGGAAAATGTAATTAAAACCAAGAAACGGAGATTCAATTATGTGAAACCATTCAGCACTATAGAAGCGAAAAATCAATCAAGCGCAGGATAACAGATAAACAGATCGCCACAGACACTGAGGATCCTCATGGCACCGTCTCGCGTAAGGAGTTGAAAACACAATAGCGCGTGGCTCGAGGCAGATCGTATGCCATTGCCGCAGGGTGCATCATATTTTGTGGGTGTTTTGTGCAAAATAGTGTCGATTTGCGATGTGGTGAGCCAGCCAGTAGAGAGGCAACAGGGATACCAGCAGTGGTGAAGTACAACCAGTAGAGACAGTGGATGTAAGTGTGTGGTTTGCGCATGTGTGTGAAGAAGATAGAGAACGATTGATTTTGTAAAAGGAATTTAAAAGACACTTTTGTTACGCTTCCTTATGCGCGGTACATTTGTGGAACGAAAAAAACTATAACGATTATAATTTGTGAAAGTAAAATAGAGGAAACTGTTTGTTTTGATGTTATTTAAGTAAGAGCATAGTTTACTCATTGATCGCCTCTTTGAAGTTAGAACTCCATCGCCAGTTGAACTATAAAACACAAAATTATATGAATGCACATTTTAGCTTTCGATTCAATTCAAACTGTGATTTGGTTCATCGAGTTAATTCGGGTGGTTTATACAGCTGGAAACGGTGAGGCAGGATGGCTGGGTCCGGACAGGGATTTCAGGGGCATGTCAGGGCACCAACTGCGCGACCCGTGTGTAGTAAACATTAGCATTAGAAGTCGTGAATCGAACTTCGCAATATAGAAGAAGGAGGCAAAGGTGAGGATACGAGGTTGTCATACGATGAGGACACATGGCAGTACATGAATGAAGGATGTAGTGGTGGACGCGGTTATGTTACAGAACGCGTTCGGGGTTAGGCGTCTGAGATCTAGTATAAGCAGCTTTGGAGCTATTGGCACACTAGTTTTGCACGGAGTTTATATAGCATTGTATTTAATGTGATTTGAATTAGTAACGCTGATGATGGTGATGATGACGATGAGGAGTTAATAACGGAGGTCCATGATACCAAAAATTAAACATAAACTCCATTTAAGTGTAACAAAATCGATACATAAAAACCAAAGTGCGAATCAAATCAAACATTTAATCAAAATGTGCTGGAAATATTTTTGCAAATATGTTTTTTTTTGCGGTAGAAGGGACATAGCAGACGAAACTTTTACCAAGCAGTGTTACTTTTTCTCATTATAAATTGCCGTTGATCTATTCCGTTCCCGGTATAGGTTGGTACGTAGGTTGTTTTATTTTTCGACCACCCAACGAACAACCGTTGGTATGCGTAAGTTCCAAAGTTTACTTCCTAACAGTGTGTTATGCTGACCGAACTAAAATAACATTAGCCAGTGCTTGATTTTGTTGACGATATGGCCGATAGCTTTCGAAAGGGTAAAGAATTATTTTCTACTGCTAACATCTACCTAGCTTAACTCAACTTTAATTATCGTTGACTCAACAAGTACATATCATGGTAGTTGTCTTAAATCGATCAAAAGTGTGTGTCATTTTAAGTTAATTTTAAAAAAATGTTAAATAAACGAAACTTTTCGGTCAAACACACTAGAAGGTCCTTTTGACATGGCATAAACCTTGAATGCAGTTTTTTTTTGTCAAACGATTGGCGAATCGTACGAGTGTGTTGAAAATTTAGTCTAAAAACCGATCGTCCGAAAAAATTTCGACAAGTCTTCATTATGGAGATCCACTCTCATTTACTGATAAGAAGCACAAAGTTTTTTTTGCGTGACGTGTAAGCCTTCTTTATCACTGCAGCGGTTAAAATTTTTCAAACAGATAGTTAAAAATGTATATTTCACCGGATATAATTAGTTGTGTAACACGATAGATCGAATTAAAGAAAACTTACATTCTTTTAACGTGTTTTCTTCAAAGGCCACTACCGTAATGCGGTTGTAGTAATATGATAAGAATTTCCAACGGAGGGGTACTCTCGCAGAAATTTTATACCAATTAAACCGTTTTGGCAGCACCTTGCAAGTTAAGGTATCAACCTTCGTCATACTAGGATGAATAAATCCTTGCGAAAAACATAAACCAAATAAAAGATTCTAATGATTATTTCTATACCTTGGCACATTTTATTGACACGATAAAAGTATTCCACTGATTAAAGAATTGGGTCCAATCTGCACATATTAAAGAGTTAGAGTCACCGCTCGGATAGAGTACTTCTCAAAACAGAAAAAAGCAAATCTAGTTGAAATGTGAAATTTCAGATACATTTGGCTGCAATATAGGGAAGAGTACTCTGTAAATAATTAACTGCAACACGTCGTGGTACTAAAAGGCATCCAGAAACATCTACTATGAATATTTTTGATAATTTTAGTTAGAAGAATGATGGGCAGCAAATATTGTAGAAGGCGGGCTGCTTCTCTTTACAATAACGGTTACAATAGCTTTATGTCGAGAAATCTGTTGGTTTAGTCAGTCGCTTAGAATGCTGAGAGTGAGTTAGAACCCTCTCTTGAACGAAATAATGCCTTCTTTGCTGTTTATGCACTGCGAGACATTCGGAACACTCTGTTTGTCAGAACCGGGTAGTTACATCACTGTACATGTTTTCATACTGCTAATTTTCAATTGCACCAGTATACACCATCAAAAAAGAGATCACGTAGGAATGATAAATCTAGAGATAGAATACATTGTAACCAACTTAACTACACATTCAGAAGACGTATGAAACAAGTGAAAGCAATACCAAAGATCAAATTCAGCTACTCGGCAAAATAGAGCAAAAACAAAAGAGAACCTTGGTTCAACTTGAACAAATATGAGTACTGATCAACGATTAGCGTTTTGTATAAAATGAAATGATGGAGCGCAGTGTCGTGGTCGAGCGAGCTAAAGCCAATGTGAACGGTTGGAATACTATTAATGCCTACATTAACATATAACATGATGTTATAAATGATGTTGGCTGTTGTGTTACGCTACACGTTGGTTGTTTCATGAAACAAAAACAATATTCTATAGTTACCAATATCGTACGGTATACTCTAAATCCTCAAAGGCCACATTAATGCGAAAGTTTGGCATGCGCCGTTGATAAATATTGTTTATTATTTTCCTGTTTGTGGGGTTCAATTTGTTTATAGTATTTTACTGCAAAACCAACAGGAAAAGCATTCAGTGTAAAAAACGAGTAATGTTATTTCACCCATTTTGTTGTTTAGAACAAACTTTTTGAATTTACAAATTGTATTCAGTAGTATGTTCAGCAATCTTCAAGGCATTCAGTTCCTAAGCCAGCCAAAAAAGTGTAACTAATAACAAAAAAGCCAAAAATGTAAACTAAAATATGTCTAGTTTTAGTAGCATCAACTATTTAACAAGCCAGTACACGGTTGATATGCTTTGCGCATGTACATTATCGCTTGTTTTAAGTATTTGGTTAACACTACGCCCCGTTTTCATCAATTTTAAAGATGTAAAATTCACAACGCTGTCGTCATTTAAAAAGGGTTTTCGATTTTGTCGGACAATAGAGCAAATTCTTGAAACTGATCGATCGGTTTTGAATGCGAACAGCAAAACGAATGCCGTTAACAAGTTGCTGAAGGCTAGTAAATCGGATAGACAGTCGGTATGAAAGACTTAGAAAAACGGATACGCAAGAATGCACAAAGAAATAGAGTAAAAGAGAAAGAGAGAGCGAAATAGAGATAGAGAGAGATTGATATAGAAAGAATAAAATATTGTGATAAATTTTCTCGTTTATAAAAGAGACCCTCAGCTGGGGGACAAGAATGAGAGAAATTGGAACGAACTTGGAACAAAATCGGAAAGTAAAACTAAAACAAGTAGCAATGAAAGAAATGTTATTAACTAGTCTCGGTTTTTAGTGGCTAATATTGCTGTTTTTAGATTATTCAGACAAGGGATAGATTGTTGCAAACACAGGACTAGAGTGAAGTTGTGGCAATTACCTTATTAACGGTGTGATGCGTTTCCGGAGGTTTGACCGTTTCGTCCACGATGGTTGTGTCAGGAATAGGCAAACGCTGCTCCTGAACGCTCGCAAGTCTGTGGCATGTGGATTTTGTGTAAGAACAGAACAGTAGCTCCTAAGCAAGTTGGCTAAATCGGCTGGATAGCAGTGCTTTCATTGAACGGGTTACGAAAGTTTTTACCTTTTAAGTGTTACAAGCGTTCCAGTAAGTTTTTTACACCGTCGCAACGCGTTTTCCAAACGATCGGGTTCATCTTTGAGGAAAGCTTCCTCGCGGCAAACCCGTTCCATTTCGCTGGAAATCAAATTCCGCAACCCTTGTTGCAGTACCGGAAAACGCATCTTCAGCTCAGCCACGGTTTTGCTGCAAGCGTAATTAGACGATGGCGTAAGTAAGCATTTGTCCTGTTTGTGAGGATTCACACGTCGAATTTTAATCATTTTCATCGTACCTTGCCCGACTGAGAACCAGCGCCATATCTTCCACCGCAACCATATTGACCCGAGTTCGTCTGTTAATCACCTCTCCTCGTAGACCTTCCACGGAGGATTCCAAGTCAGCCAGATCTTTTTCCAAACGTATCACCTCCTGCTTGTAGATTTCTTCTTCTCTAGTAAGATTAGTCTGCAATCGAGTAACGTGACCCTCATTAATTCATTATTCTTCCTGTGTGTGTTTCATGTGCCTTATGTTATGGCATAAACCGTAAAACCTAAGGGAATGCAATCGATTGGGACCGAATCGAATGAGGATCGGATAAAAACGAACCATAATTTGTGATTCGAACAAACGTTCTCATTTGTTGGTTTGTGTGGCCAACAGCTCAGCATATTCGACGATTTCGGGATTTGAATGCAAGGGCGGAGCTAGTCCCTACCTGCTATGGTTAGTGAGCCAAAAAAGTTCTTCATTTAACCATCATTTGTTTTGCGACTTCTACTGTCGATACGGGATGTCAAAGTTTTAATAATACTAAATAAAGTTCATAGAAAAAACCGTAACAGCAAAACGAAGCATTCGGCATGTCACATTGATAACTTAAAAGCCCCAGTATGAATAGTATCCCTCGACTTACCCGTTCCTTATCATCCTGGCCCCACGCAAAGCCAGTGTTTGATAAAAGAGTGGCACGAATTCTCATAAATGTGTCTTTGATGTCCTCCCGAACGGCTACAGCTTGAGTTTGCGTTAACCGACGAAGCGTACGCGCCTCTGTGCGCAAGTCCATCGCTTTCTTCTGCAAACCGCGCAATTGATTGTAGACTTCCGGTGCAAGGGTAAGGTCAGTTCGGTACTGGTTTCCGGGAGCCATTACGAGGGGCTTCGGTGGAGGTGGAGGTTTTAAGCGGTCCCGTTCTGGGTGGGTGAGAAATAATGCCGAATCACGCGAATGCTGGCGTTTACGGTTCCACAATTTATACGCACCTTGGGATGATGTTCTAGGCAAAGTGGACGACTTTATCGCAGGTTTCGGAGGTTTAGAATCCGCTGAAAGTGGGCCCCATGGAACAGATGGGAAACATTACATTACCAACACGACGGTACCAGAACTGGTTCATAAACACTTATAAACCGCGACACTTACCAGAATGCTGAGGGCTGTGAGACTTTTGCACGCCTTGAATGTCATCGCTGAACGAGACAGATTTTTCGAACGAAACCGACTTGTCTGCCGAAGAAATGAAGAAGTAAAACGTCTTACCGTTACACGTTAAATGATTAAGACCCTGAGGTATAATTACATCCAAATATAAGGAATCACCGTTTGCCTATGATAGCGTTCAGTGTTAGTAACAATCCTATCAAGGCCACCACCGCCATTTTACTGCTGGTATTGTTTTATGCATGCTTTGTTCATGTAGAGAAGAAATCAAACAAATCGTTCGTACCTGTCTTGCCTATATTTAAACTACATACTATATACTAGGAACAACATTAACGTATTTGAATGCGACGCGCTCGCAATAATCTCACACACTGAAACCGACTTCCAACCGAAACTTCTACTGCAACTATATTACATGTTCTACAATTTGTTCTGTAAACCACACTATTGAACACAGCTGAACGGAAAACTTTAAAGCATCTATACTAGTGTCTGAAAAGATACCGACCTAATTAAGTAAACAAATAGTAACTAGTTTTACTTCTTTGATATTTACAATCACTGTACAATTGCTGCGGGTGAAAAGGAGTACTTTTTGTTCACTTTTTTGTTGACAATATGTTTCAACAGGAATCTTTTTTGCGGGCAATGAAAACGGCACAATTGGCTCTAAGTATTACTTTTATTTAGTTCGAAAAAGCTGAAATTACACACTGAACAACAAACGGGGCACCATGAATAAAAATAAAAAGCGATTCGATGTTTGCGTGATAGAAAAGAAAGTATAAGTGTATGGAAAATGGTTGCATCAATGGCACCCGGGTGATCGGATGCGTGAATGCTTGGGGAACAGTATGGAAGAGAGCTTGAGAGTAAACTAGGTAAATTTGGGCATATACTGGGATATATTTTCGAAAGAATAAACTTACGACACGTTGATTTTCCCAATTTAGGCGGTTTTTCGCGCGTGCAAACCGTACCATCTCCAGTAGCTTCAGCTAAATGATCAGTGTTTTGTTAGTTAACGGTGAGAGTATGAGAAGATGAGTTTTGATAGAAAAAAAACAGTACACATGAATGAATGACAGCAATTTAAATGGAACAGTATCAAACCGAAGTCAAATTTTCGTAAAATTCCCAAACTAAGAGCCAAACGATAGAAACAAACGCGTGAGAAAAGTAATGGGTCAGATATAATGATCGAGTGCTTTGCTAGGTGCAATACTATGTGTAACAGACGTTAAAAAGGAGTGCCGGGACGCATCGCAAACGCACTGCAAACGTGAGTATTTGGAGAGTGACAGATTCTTACACGCGATCTGCGTTGCGAGCTTTCGCATAAGATATGGAAATTTTTGCACAAATAAAACCAATCCGGGTGAACTAACAATGCATCATAATAAACCCAAAAGTACGGAGACCTACACAGCATTAGTTACCACAACTCACAATCATACAACTCGCAACCGAGATAGATAAAAATGCCAAATGTTCAAGTAAGCTATTCAACTGACAAAAATACACGCACAACCATTGTTATTATTATTATTGTGATTAAATATTATCAAACAAATGTAAGTGAAGTAAGTAAATACAGTAGGTAAAGTTCGAATGCACAACGATGAAGAGCTAACATAAGACTCGCTTAGCAAATTGCGGTTCAGTTTGTGAACGATGGCAGTGTAAAACGATCGAAATGTGGAAGGTACAGGAAGTCGGAGAAAAAAAAACCATATCAATAGGCCAAAGCAAACAATACCATCAATGAAAGTGTTATTTCCAACATACATACCGTTACGATATTGTCCTGGGATGTTTAGAATGTTTGGGGTATTGTTAACTAGTGGTATCGAAGGATTTTGTGTGAGAGCTTTCTGCACCAATCCGGTTAGATTTGCCAGCTGCCGTTCCATGTGCTCAACCCGTATTCTGTGCAGATCTTCTGATCTGAAAAAGGCAAAAGCATGCGCCCATTTAGAAAAGCTTCAATTTAATGGTTGACGACATTTGGATTCATTCAGCGATTTCGTGTCGCTCGCAGCGTATCAACACACCCACGGAGACAGGGCACGAACAGTGCAGAAGACATAAGAGGTCGCACCAGGGAAAATTTGAATCCGTGTCAGAAAAATGTTTAAGAAAATAATATGAATAAGGAATTTGCCCACAAAAGCTTTATACCAATATAATATTTACCAGTATAAATCGTTCAATGATGCATTATTGGATTTATTAATTTTTTTCAACAAATCGCTCACAATAGCAGCAGTCACTGTTTGGAGTGCCCTCGTTCACGCTAATCAAGACGGTGCAACGGAAAGGAAAATGCTCGCCGATGCATGCCTTGCACGGGTTGCACATTTTTTGTGCACTATGTGCTGTGCGAGAGGAAGTCATGTTTCATTCAACGTTTTCTTGTCGACTCTTTTGGTCGCAGTCATTATATCGCATGAAAAAAGGTGCGTTAAACTCTGTGATTTCGTTCCCCAAAATGGTTAGTGTTCGAATATGTTACGGTACGGCTCTCTACTATGCCTACACGTGGTTGGTGTTGTGCCGGGTCAGCACCGCCAATAACGGCTCGCTGGAGTATGATTATGTTCGGTGGAATGATTATCACTATTTGGAGCGCTTGCCGATGATGCGTCTATTGCAACTGCAGCGTGTCGCTCAAGAGTTGCACAGAAAGTTTAACGGCAGCAGCGAAGTTTTGGAAGTGCAAAGCCGAGAAACTGTGCACCCATTGAGCGATCAAAGCAGCGAAGAACGACAAGATGACACGGTCGCATTGCCACTGAAAATGGACAATTTCGCCCAAAGGTATACCGGTGATATGTTTCACGTTACCAACGATGGTTCGGTTCAACAACAGTCGTCTCTCATTACAGCAGATCAGCCGTAGAGTCGTGGGACTCGAAGCCCTCCAAAATACAGACGATTTTTCAAATAAGCATTACCGGCTTAGCATTTTTAGCCTTCGCCGGATATTTACTATGCATGATTGTACAAGCTATAAAAAGCAAAGGTGAGATCAGCATCGGCCTTTTCGGGGTGTTGTGTGCAATAAACCACCTTCGGTATTATCGCAGGTACTACGTACTATCATCCCACCATCACCGGGACCTCGACACTAACGTCAGCGATCAAGAAGCGAAAACCGTTCATGCGACGCAAGCGAAATCTCTTCCACGTGACAGAAACGACAGTACCCTTCGAAGGGATCAACGCGGACAAGCTGCAGCAGATGTTTCTCACATTCGCCGAATCTTATGTCGACGCAACGCGCCTGTGATGCCAAGGGTTTGCATAAATCGGGCTAAAAGCTTGACAAAACAGACAGGAACATGTTAATCGCCAATTTAATTTAATTTAAGCAGGCAGCAGTTAGTAGTAAGCAATAAGTAAATGCAAATAAGTTAGATGACCACATGACGCAAATAAGTTAGATGATGTGACAAGAAATATCTAAATACAGAGTTAGATGGGGCACCAACAATCATTTGTTAAGATTGCTTCAGTTCAAGAATACATTTCCGTCGATGATCATTTTGTTTTCTTAACAATAAAACTATAATAGCAAACACTGGACTACTGGAGTTAGGCACTACGGTCAATCTTACCTTGTGTGATCATACATTTGGTTGGGTGGCACTCGTGGAATTCGTCCAACATTCTTCACACCGTACATGGCGTACTGGTCGTCGGCGATGGATATATCCCTGCTTATAAAGAAAGACACCTTGTTATTGGAACATCGGTTCGAATACGACGTCGGTTCAGCAGTGAGACAGTACCCCTGTTCTTCGTCAATAATTGGCGCCACAGCCGCTGATCGGGTTCCATATTGGCTATAGTAGGGCTCCTCGTAGGCCCCTCTTGAAGCACCACTGCGCTCAGGAGAACTCATGTAACCGTCTGTAAGCAGAACAGAACAGTAGTTTATTTTTACCAAATGACGGTACGATGAGTACAATGTAATATGCACAACAGTTTCAATACACACCTGGAATGTTGTACAACTGCTCGGTAGTGTACGGCATTGGTGCCGCCATATTGCTGCGCGACCCATATGACCTGATCGGTTTTGATACTACACCTGGGGAGTGATTTTAGCAAGGAAGCGAATTACAATAATCCGTATGTATCCCGGACATATTGGGCGCTTCAATTCGTTCTTACCTATCGCACCTTTGTTCCTGTCGGAATACATGCCTCTCGGCAGGGTTTGGGTTGTACCCACGTAGTAGGGAGTTTTGGTTGGCTGCTAAAAACAAGAAGCATTCGAAAAGAAGTTACATTTAGTTGCTCCCGTTTACTGGAAACAGTTGTTGTTAAGTTTTGCGATTGTTTGTGTATGTTTTGCGTTTTTGGTTCTATTTATATAACTTTCAAATCTGTCGCCTATTAAATTTTTTTCAGAGCAGAGTCAGAGGCGGAGTGTAAAATTATTGCCCAGCTCGTTTGGTTGTAGCTCAGGAATTACTTTTAAATTTCACCAGTCGCACGCCAAATTTCACGAAAAATTCAGTCGTATAAGTCGAAATCGTTTCATATGAAAACGTCAATAATTAACAATAACGGTGCCGGAATGGTGGTTTTGGAAATTCCAACAAACGTGTGTAATTAAAAAACACAGTTTATGTAATAGCAAACACAAAAGGTGATGAATTAAGGTTCCAGCATTAGGGTCTTATAGTCTCGCTTATGAAATGTTACGCCCATAGAAATATCGTTGCCCTAGTCCCACTCTGTGCTTCGCTGGTGACTATATGTGGGCTAACGCCGTGACGGGCTCGCGTTAAAATGGATCAGCATTAATTGTTTCCATCAGTTTCCATTATCGCCTCAAAGAGCTTAGCGCTTGTAGAGCCTCGCTACACGCGATTTGACTCTTCATTTTGACCACCCTTTTCGCCAAACATTGTAAATGGAAAATAAGTGCTAGATCCCGAAGCAGACCGCTCGAGGAGTTCAAGGTGCACCAACTTTTCTCCGCCTGAAGGTTGAACACTAAAAGCTCACTTACCGTGGCAGTCGCAATCCAGCAATAAAGTGGACGATAAATGGACGATTACGAGAGATGGCAACAACGAGCACTTTTAACTGGTGCACGACGGTTACGACTAAACTCGTGACTCGTTGCCCTCAAAATCATGTTATTGTTATGATTTTATCTGTTACAACGGACACGGAGAGACATTATCATCAACATAAGACACCTTTCGTATAGGAACCGACAAATCGGTGGAAGCGTTAAAGGGATGATCCAAGGACGAATTTTGATACTAAATAGAACTCAATTTTTCGAGTAATTCGTTTCCAATCGAAGGTAAGAAGCCTTTTCCCTGTATTACGAGCCATCCCTGAACCCAATGCCATTCCCCGCGAAAGTGTTTCGCATCCTCGCTCCGCCGATGCCAAGGTGTTCCACCTCGGAACGAAGGTTTTTTTTCAAGGCTGAAACGTAACATAAAAGGTGCGCCAAAAACGGGGCCCGTAGTGGATAAGGAAAAGTGCACGGGAACGCTCGGCTTCGGGCGGTGTGTGACGTGACAAGTTTACGATCAATCTGCCTCAATCTTTCTCCGCCTGGCTGTGAACAGCACGGTGCACACGTCACGGCGTTTCGGTCGATTGAAGTCTCGTTTTTAATTCGGAGCAGCGATTACATCAAGCATTTCCGATGCGCTGGTGGGGCACCGCCGGCAATCGTGTTATGTTCAGCCCGAAGTAACGTGCCGCATAGGTTTTCTATGACGTCATACGACGACCCTCATCTTGAGGTGGAGTGGCTCACAATCTTATATGGCCGTCCGTCCGTTTCCGTCACCATTGGGCCTGGGAATCTCAAAAAAATGATCAATGTTGCCATCAAGCTCAACAAGATTGCCAACTACTCGTGGGCAGATTCTACAGCTTTGCAGTCTGATCACTAGCGTTTCGTTTGATTGATTTATCATCTGTCAACATCATCAGTACAGGTTGATGGTGGCCTAATTAGCTAGTACACCGTGATGAGGTGTACATCTTGTAGTGACCACACACTTTTACTTTTCCCTACTTGTGCCTGGGCCGTGGCATCTGATATATAACATTTACAGCGGCGCCACAGCATACAATCGCGCCCGGTACATAGTGTAATTGCCCGAACCGCGGCCGCGGCAGTAGGTGAAATTTGCCAACCTAATGCACAGCTGGCACAAGGGGCCCAAACGTCGTGATGGTGACGGCGACGGTCGGTCGGGTGGCGGCGGGATTGGAGCGATAGAAAGTGACGATTTGATCCGATCGGAGCTGTGTGCATTGCGTGCTAAGTTTTCGGCGTGCACCACAGATGTTTGAATTGAAACCAAACGGTTGCGTAACGGAAAATCGCAATCGACGTGGCCTCCGCGTGGTCGGTACACCACAGAAAATGGCGCGAAGCAAAATAGATAGCGGAAAACACAGGGAAAACAATGAACGAAAGCCGATTCGAGCTCGACAGCCAACAAATTAACCAAAAGACGGAACTCATACTCCGAAGGTCGATCCACAGTATTGTTGAAAGTAATATCTTATTCCTTGGTTGTCATTTGCTTGTCTTTTATCGATCAAGATCATATCGAAAATCTAAATAATGAACTTAAACACTCGTATTAGGTATTAGTACATCGAACAATGTTGACCTTTGGCTCATTGTTTCGTCTCTAACCGTAATGGTCTGTTCATTTTCGTTCACACTGAGCGGCATCTTAAAGCGCCTTAATTGATAATCTAATGCCAAATTGGTTCCACGTTTTCCCGCACACACTTTCCTTGAAGCCGCGCAAATTTTAGCAACAACCACGCCACGGAGGCCGCACAGAAGCGTGAGGAGCGCCGGCCGTTGAAGTGCCATTAATTCATCGCCTCCCGCGTACACCCGAATCTTCGTCCCATCTTCCGTCCCACCGGAGATTACATCGGTCCCAACCCGCATCCGTCACTACCGCCAAGCGCCGAGAGCCACACCGCCAGGCCGAGAAACAATATTACCACAAAAAGACTCCCCCACACACAAACAAAAGGTCTTACGAATCGTTTATAGTTTTTTTGTTGCTGTTGTCGTCCACCTTGTTTCCATCTCCCGTGTGGTAGGCTCGTGTTCGGCAGGCGGCTAGGCCCCTGCCGCCAGCCGCCAGAGTTACAACCTTTTTCCTTGTGGGCCACAGGCGTCGCGTCGCGCGTAGGCATCGAGCGGCGAACTTACTGCTCGGCGGCGTCAGTAGCCGTTCGGACCCGGTATCGCGAGGATCCGATATCCAGTACTGGGGTGCACACTAAGTAACGACTATGATCGTACGTCATCGATCGTAAAGTTTGAGCCGCCTTTCGTGGAACAGAAGACTTCCGCCAGCCAGCTAGGAGTGATCGTGTACAGAGTGGTACAAAGTGCTACAGAGTGATCGCGTTACGTACGTGAGTGACAATGGTTCGACTACTGCCGCTGGTGTTGCTGGGCAGTCTGACTCTGGCAGCCGCCAGTCCTCAGAAAACGGTCACCACGTACCATGGGAATCTTTTCCCCGGCCTGGAAACCTCGGCAGTTGGTAGTACCCCGAAATTGCTGCCAGAAACGGATACTTCGGAAGAGCGCATTTTGACCGGTGATTTCTTCTCCTCGTTCCGAGACACCGCCAGCGGTGACGTAAGTACCCAGCGACATCCAGACTAGTAGGTGCGGACTATCGGCCTTCTGCCGATCGCCTAGCGACGCTTACCACGCAATGCAAATCGTGTTCATAATTTCCTGTGCCATATCGAGGCGTTTGAAAGCGCAAGCGCAATTAGCGATCACGCCCGATCGATTCAGGTTCCTGGTGGTGCGCGCACAAGACACAAAGCCGAAGACACCGCTTTCCAAGAGATTAATCCTAGACGAGCCACCGGACATTGGGTGCCGTGGGTTGCAGCAAATCTGCACAAAATTTATGATGTAATGTGGGCCGCATGGACACACCGCTCGACGTTGCATATGCAGGGCGATCATTTTGCAATGCGTTGCAGTCGTCGCCGTCGTCCTCGTCGGTTGGTTCGCGCTGCCATGCGGTGCGTACACTGAGAGTGTCGCAAGAAGTCACTTACAGCACTCGACGCGGGCATAAGCCTACGACATCACCGACAGCTAGAAAATCACCGGTGCAAGCGATGCCGCGCCTTGCTTGCCAGAGCCCCATGTTGCTGGTGCTTTTACCACATTTTGGAGACCCTTTTTTTGTTTTACCTTCAGCATATTCACACAGTGCCGAGTAATGGCAACGACAAATGGTCGCTAGATGGCGGTCAGGGATCGACCCGGCGGCGGGATCACACCGATAATCCCTCGACGCCTGCACTACACTGAGTGAGGTCTTCAGGTTGCTCTTTTACAACCCTTTACGATGTGGCTACTTCTAAGATTTTATAACACGTTGTTAATCACATTGGTTAATGCTTTTGTTTATACTAAGCATCTATTGTTTTCGTATCCTTTGGTAGGCACGAGTAGCCGACGTCACCACCATCTAATAGAGCCATTATAATTGAGAACTTTTGCATCATAAAGCGGGGCAAGCTTCGGGCGTAGCAATCTAGACTTGGAGTGCTGAATGGTTGGTTTAGTGAGTCTGTCAAGGCGCCGTTCGGCTAAGCAACCGGCGACCTTAACCTGATCACCTTTTGTACGCAGTACGCAGAATTCTAACATTGGAACTAGTCTGCGCGCGGCAGAGACAGATCGTGCCGTTTAACCAGTTGGGAAACATTCAATAACCTGTTTCTACAAACCAGGTAGTGTTTGTACTTGACAATTTTTGATTAATTGTGTACCTTGTGGGCGTTCCAAACAAGGTTATACAATAAAAAAGGTTTCTTGAATCGGTTGATCGTGCACAGGATGGAAACGATTTCTACTTTCAATCTTGCAGTCAGGAATTTGATACCGGCTGTCACATTCGTCAGATTGACAACAGAATACAACACCATAGTCTAAAGTTCCCGTACACTCCTTGGTCACCTGGTCAAACCGCCATATGATCTACTCTATACAATATCTGTTGTGGATATTTCATGATTAAATGATCATTGCAGACAAATGATCTATGATTACCTCATCCGTGCTCATGCTGATCAAATCGAGATTGTGCCTGGCAGGCGAGTCGTGCTGGCGATAGTAGAAGCAGTCATAGATGAGGATCGGTGGAAGAAGTAATTTTGCGACCAGTTGAGTGCAAAAAGCAGGGCAAGATCGCAAGCTCTCAGAAAATTTCCATCAAATCAATTAGAATTTGAAATCGTCAATGCATGAGAGTCGCATCGTCGTCGAAAAGTATGAGAAAGGGAACAAAATAAAGGGTTATCCATTTCGTAGTTACAAAAAGAAACTTTCACATGAATTACATGAAAAATTAAGATTTTAATAAAGTGATTTATCATAAAATTTGTACTTTGCCATTATGCGTGAAGCACAATATCGTTCAGATGGTCACACCGGGCCTATGGCAATAGTCGATTCTAATAAGATAATTTTCAATTACTTTTTTCGGCTGTTATCATGGCCACATCTTGGCGAATGTTATCTTGCAAATGCTTCAAAGTTGCAGGCTTGTCAGCATAAACACGATAGCCTCACAAGACAAGTCCAAAGGTGGCAAATCGCACGATCCGGTCGCCAATTGATATAATCAAAACGCGAAATTATACACAATTTCGCACAATAGATCGAAGAAAATCATATCTTCAATTGCAGACCAAAATAAATTTGTCCTTTAATCGTTTGAGAGTTTTGAGTTCCCCAAATGAGGCAGTTTTGCTTATAGCCACCAAGTGAAAAATGTGCCTCGTCGTTGCAGAAATTTTCTTTGGAAAAATGAGGGTTTTTAGCGTGAAACTTGTGAAGTGCCAGCCCAATAATTTCAAAACTACAAAATTGATATTCCTGCAACTTCTCCGATGTAAAAAGAAGATAGAATCAAATTTGCGTTTGATGAGCAAAATAAATAAAAGCAAACAAGAATTCCGAAGATTCGAATGGAGCAAACTGGACCAAACTGTTGCAAAACTTTTGATCAGATAATTGAAACGAAACAACTGCTTTCAGAGTTGAAAGAACGACGTTTCCATAAAATCTCAAATTAAAAAAAAATCATTGAAAAACTAAAACCACGATACCAGGAATCGTTACAAGTCGCAGACCAAACAACAAAATCTGGCCGTCCGTATGGTTTAAAAGATCGTATTATTGAACAACGTTTTTTTTCTATTTACCCTGGTATAATGTAAATTCATTCTACCACTTTTCTGTAAGAGGATTTCCTGGTTTGGGAAACTATTGTAACTCAGTGTTGTAACAAGTGTTTGATAACCCCTTATTAATAAGCATTTTATGACCTGTTCCACCACCGTAGGATGCATGCAGCTTTAATAAGTACGCATTTGACCACGATGGTATGGTGAAGTATGGCAACCAACTGCCTGCTCTGTCTCAATTTACGCTCTGCACGTGGATGCGCTTCATTAACCACACGGGCGACCATACGCTCCTGACATACTCTGGTAAGTAGTTGGGGAAAGCCAACACTTTAATTTGCAAACTATGCTGCCGGTTGCAAAGTTCTGCTCAGCGTGACGTCGTGGCTATGATTGTAATTTAACTAATAAACTAGCTCCGGATTAGTCGGGCACTACTATCGGGCACAGCGTTACTATCCCTCTCTTCGCGACCGTGCCAAGAGAACACAATAAAAAGAAAATATACCCCAACACAAACCTGGGTTACGTCTCAACTATTTCTCGTTGCTTGCCTCTTTTTTCCCGGTCCGGTCGGAACCGGTATGGGCAGTCGACGAAGAACCGCGCGAAATACAGCTCTGGATATCGAACAGCATGGGAATGAGCTACATCAGCCTTGCCGTTCACGGCCAGTCTCTGTTTAGGTGAGTCGAAGAAAGATTTAACCCAACTACACAGCCGCACAATGCAAGCTTACGTAACCTTTAAACAACAATAACAAAATCACATCGGACTCCGAATTATCGAATGTAACAGGTTGAACTATCCTTTCAAAATGCGAAAGTGGCACCATGCGTGTGCCTCGTGGAATGGAAAAACGGGCGAGTGGCAGCTTTGGATCAAATCGGAGCGTGTAGGACGCGGATTCCACAACCGGGTAAGTCGGCAAGTGGTTCAGCGCCCAACCTTGAGATACATTCACCGGGCAACCGAACGATACACGGCGGCGCACGGCGGCTCGTGAAGGTTTCTGGAAAAGTAATCTTTCGCTCTCTTTTATCCGCGCGACCGTCAACTGATTGGGGGGACTACCGACGAACACGCTGACGCATTGGCAGTTGGTTAATTATGAAATCAAGCCTTACGGAGCACTGTTCTCGGGCGGCCCTTCCATTACCGGGCCGACCGACGTCGGGCTGCACTTCGAGCTGACGGCCGTGCAGATGTACAAGATAGCGCTCAGTGCCGGCAAGGCTCATCGCGACCATAAGCATCACCACGTGCATCATTTCGACCACAACGGAGGGGAGGTTACGTCCACCACGGCCCGCCCGCTCATGACGGTAAGTTGTGGTGACCAGTTTTGTCGCGACCAACTCGCGTCATCGCTCCGAGGCTACTGATTAAACGTTCTCCGCTAATGATCCCTTGCCCGCTCGCCACAGGTAGCGCCACAACCTACGAACCCCCAACTGGCGAACGGACAAATTCCGACGCGCGTCAAGATTAACCTTGCGAACGGCCAGCAAAACAGCGGCAGTCTAGGCATTCCTATCAAGGGTCTTCCTTCGCAGCTGGTCGGAGGGTTTAGCCCATCGGTCGGGCCCGGTGCCACCGTTACGACCAACTTTATCAACGGCCAGTTCAGTACCGGTGTCCGGTTTCTACAGGAGCAACTGGCAACGACCAATCTGCTCAGTCAGTTCCCGCAGCCGGGCCCTTCATCGTTGCCAGCATCGGTGAAGAGTAACGCTCCCTTCACGTTCCCAGACAGCAGCGGCGACTCGCTGTCAGCTACGCCACACGCTACGAACGGTGGAGCTTACTCGATCGTCCAGCTTCCCACCGATCTGGTAGCGCGCAAGATCTTCAAGCGGCAAACGAGGCCAGCGTCCGTGGCGAAGGAAGCGAAAACCAAACGTGACCTTGTGCAGCTGCAGGACGGCTCACTGGTCGAGGGCTCCGAATACATCTTCGACGGGTTGGCCGAGTTTGGGTTGCCCGAGTTCAAAAACAAGCTGGGCCGCGAAACCGACATCGAGGATGAGATTCGCGAGCACGATAAGGAACCGGCCGAGGAAGAGGTACGAGCGGTGTTGAACATCTGCTCCAAGTGTGCCCCGGAACCTTTCGCGAAGGCGCTGGTGTTTGCTTGGAAGGATGCGACGACGGAGCCCGCAGGGGCTCTGCAAGCCAAGGCGTCCTCTCACTGCGGTCATTTCTAGTGCTCAAGGTCCAGCGAATGCCTCTTTTCCCGTTCTAGACCAGCGCACACTTATTTAAATACCTCAACCTTATTAGATTATTTACGAAAGCCATAGCCCCCCGTGTGTGTGTAGACAGGTGTAGAGAGTTTATGTGTACTCAGAAAGGAAGACAAAAGTCGACAATTGATGTTAATAAAAAAAAGACGGAAAACGGTTACTTTAAACCACGTGTACAAACGTACCTTGCTCTTGTGGATGTGCTGATGCTGGTATTCCGAGTCAAACTCAGGTTCGCTGAAATAGCTCTGAAAGGGATGGATACAGAATACTTTAACGACTGAACATCGCCACTGCAACGCTCACGGACATACCTGTTCCTGATCCCATTGGTTCGGAATAGCCGCCGGCTGCAGTGGTTGTGGAATGTTCTGTCCCCCCGGCAACATCTGCGGAGCGCTCACCTCGTTCGACTCAAACAACCGCAACACCGATCGATCCCTGATCTCGCGAAGGTGTGATCTGCAAAAGAACGGTATCTGTAACCTTTGCTGCCGCCCACGGAATGTTGCATTTTACCTCACGTCCTCCAGCTCATAGAACATATCTTTGCTAGAATCATGGATGTAGATCTTCACGTTCGGACCCTCGAGGTACTGCATCGTCAGTTGCCTTGGAAAAGAACGCACAAACAGCGCCCGCACGGTGTCGATGGAAGTGATTTCGTTTGGCAGCAAGGCTCGCTTCGTCTCCGAACGGTACTGCAAAAAGACCAGCCCCAGTGGCCGTTCGAGTGTCTTGGAAGGCGTTCGCACCACCGGAAGCGATGACCGTTGCTTTCCGCCACGACGAAACCCGGTGCTGGCTGTTTCCGCTTCCGACATGATGCCGGGATCATCGTCGAACAGTGGACCTTGATTGGTCGGAGTATAGACGCGCATTTGAGCGTTCTAAAACGGAAACGGCACCAGAATTAGTAATTGTGGTCGTGGGGACATTTACCCAGTCGCGCTTACCTCAAATTCGAGCGATCGTTGAATGTTGGGCGGTTGCGTTTGTGCCTGATACTGAAGCATATCACCTCCAAGCGTGTGCCGACGGGGGTCCTCGCGGCTACGTGCCGATCGCCGCCTATCGTCCACCCCTTGATCATTCGGTTGATTCCTATTACTTTTATCATTCTGCCAGTCATCCTCTGTGAGTTAGTTTTTTCATAAGCCGGTTGGTTGGGAAAGAAGGAGTGCAGAATTAGTTTCAATAAAACGATCAACCCGTTCTCCAACCCACGTTACCACAACCCGGTCGCTGGTCGAGGACCACCGACACTACCCATCGTTAGATCACTTTAATTTGCATACACCAACTAAAGTGCTGTGTGCGGTGAGCTTCAAAAGTATGTTTAGCTTACTGCGCCTAAGGACCAAAGCGAAAAGACAGCAAACGCCTACTGTTTCAAATAGCTGAAACAAAGGTTTATTCGTGCCATGGCGGTAGTATGATCCGAAGCTGTAAAAGGTAAAGTGCTTGGCTGTAGAGACTAATCTTACCGCGTTCCACTTGGACGACTGATGTGGGTTGAACAAATTATGGTATGGAATTGATTCTAAGAGCACTTTAACTTCAACAAGAACCGATCGTCATTTTCAATATACTCCCTAGGCTTATTGAGTGAACGCGTACTAAAAATCGCTTTTTTTATCCCTTTTTTTATTGAACCAAACATTATCTGCTTCGTGAAAGTAAGCCTGAAAGCTGTCAAACTGCAATTGTTCCAAAGTGTTTGGAGTTTTTTTTTGTTTTGCTATACGAATCTGCGGAACAGTGTGGTGATTTGTTTCTACTAAATGGACAATATTTAATTAATTAAATATTGTTGTGATCTAATAATTACTACCAAAATCTTAAATAGAAAGCAAGAATTCTTCACGGTACCAGTCAACTAAAATAAGAAAAATCATATTTCCATTTTCCATTTAATAATGGGCAATAAGATAGCTGAAAAAAATCCTCCATTCGGTGGGATGCTTGTGACAAAAATGGTTTCTCTGGTAGTGGACCGACAGACACCTCAGGCACACTCGTACCAGGTCATGAGCGTTTGTTAAGCACATAGAAAGTTGAACAGGAGTCCACAAGGAAAAAACCTTCTTCCGTGTCATCTGCCATCGTTCAGGTTTCGAACTATTTTCCATAACCTGAAACAATGTTTCGTGTCACTTTGATGAGACACAACACAGGGGATTGTTTAAGGCCAATGGCTCATGCGGGAAGATTCATTTGCGTAGCGCACATTATAAACCCCACCCTGTTCAGGCGGCGCACTTACATATGCAGCTAATTTTTCGCTCCACCCGTCTCGGAAGCGCTTGGACCGAGAAAAGGCTGATCCTTTTCTCGCCGGGCGCTGCATAACACCCCCTGCATCCGCCACGCATAAAAAAGGAACCCAAAAGGAAGAAAATAACATGTAGTACGTACCACTTTCACGTCCTTTCCTTTTCTTCTTCGACGTGCTCGACGAGGAAGAGGCTGACGAAGAGCTCTTATCCTTACTTTTCCAACGAATCAGCATTTTTCTTTAATTTATGGTGCTACAATTTTTGGATCTATATTATCTTTCTCGATGCCGCTCAGCGGTGTTCAATGTTGGTATAGCGCCGGGAGGATTTTAGTCAATCACAAAAGGATTAGACGGTGTTTCACCAATATCTCCGTTTAAGACCCTACCGCTCTGACTCATACGGATGCTTTTTCCTTTGCTACTGGAGCCCCTAATGCTTTATCCGCCTCGCTGCTAACACCGTTCCGAACCGAGAAAAATACACTCACACACCCGATCCGCTCACTTACACGAGAGGGTGTGCTGCACGCATTTCACAGCTCTCCCTATTCGTTTGCGTTCTGTCGGAAATCGGAAAACACACCTCGAAAAGGTTGCAGAATTTTCACACAAAATGGTACTTCGATTCCCTCCGAAGCGAACGTGCTCTGCGCCCCCACTAGCGAACTGCTTCATTGGAACACAAGACCCTCTGGCAGCCTGGGTGCATAATTTTAATTTCCGGTTCGGCCTGTTGGCTCGAGAACTAAGCTTCATAGGACCAGAATATTATGCACATTTATATATGACCACGGCGGCACGTTGGGACCGGTCAGGATACGCGGGTGTCAATTCAACGACGATTTGCCGTTTTAACCACCAAACGCAGATGCACTCCGGCACGGCAGTCCCTTGTTTTAATGGCCACAATAGTCAAAGTTGTGGTTCTGTTTAACTGGAGCAACCGCAAAAGTCACCTCAACACTGTACTCGACGGAACTACACATCCTGCGAATACGATTCGTTTGTTACAACACTGGGTTTGAGGGAATTTTTGTGACAAACGATACGACTTTCCACAACGATTGCCTGGTTGTCTAATCAACAAAAACTTGTATTAGGTTTCCCATTGGCCTATGATACACCATTATCCTATCTTAGCAGTGCGGTGCGTTCCTCGTCGCGACGACTATCGACTGTGAAAAGTTCCACCCTAGTTCTGCCAGGATAAGGGAAGGTTCGTGCTTCGCACACATGCACGACGATTCTACGGCGTACGACGGCGGTAACCGGGTGTGCTGCGCATGCCCTACGACAATTTGCCGACGCCAACCTACAAACGGCCACGACATTGATAGGATATCTTCCCTCATCACTATCAGCCCGAATCGCCCTGCTGACCGGGCGGTGGTTCGAAGCCAAAATTTTGATCGACACGTTCAAAACAAATGTGCGAGCCTGAATAATGAATTCATCCGCCCTACGACATCCTTTTGATTAATATTAATTACATTATGATAAATATAGTGTGCGAGTTCTGGGCGCCCGTTACAGACTCCTTACCACCGCTTCTGGCTGATCATGTTTGGGCGAGGAGAGTAAGCTGAGTCTAGTTTTGCAGTACGAAGGCGTTCGTGATCCCAGTCCGGCCATGGCAAGGGCATGAATGAGAGTGACCCTAAATAAATGATTATGATATTATACCTACCTATTCGGATGGCAAACCCGCTACAGATCAATACGACACGGGTTAGTAACAATGGTTCGAACAGGCGATACTCACACGTGATTTTGTCTAGAAAACACTGTGTTAATTGAAACGAAAACGGTGTCTTAAAACAAGCTGTTCCAAGCCGATATTCAAATGCGTCACACATGTTTATTATCAAACGTTCAATAAAAGGTTAAAATCGCGTATGGTACATGTATCAAAAGGTGTGTATATCGCTGCGTGTATGTAAAGAGCTTAGCAAAATGATCATGAACGATGTAGGCTGCGATCAAAGAGCACTCAATTTTTTTCGGTATATACTGGATTTCACCACTCGATTTAGAATACTGTACTGGTTGCTGGCTATATCACGATCCTGTTAGCGCATCGGTTTCAATTAGTGAAATATAGCGCCAAAATCACACGCTGTTTGAAATCGCTCAGCATTGCGTTGTTCGATAATGGATGCCTGTGAAACAGTGAGCAGAAAGTAGCGGAGAAGAGGATGAACTAGCATTCAGTTACAGGAAGTGGCACTACCGCATCTAGCAACACTCACAGAAACGCAGTGCAAAAGCAACGATCACAATAAAAAACAAATGATAAAAAATGATACGTACTAAAAGAAACAATAAATTTTCTCATGCGTAAAGCATGCTTCAAATTAACAAAATAAAGCAGTTTCACATGGTCCACACACAGCTCCGGAAACGAAAACAACTGGCGAGATAGCTGAGCAAAGGAACATGAAACATTTATAATGTACCGTACGAGAAACATACAACAACAACAACAAGCGAAAGCTTACTTTTGCCTCAGAATAGCTACACTGAACTCCTTTTAATGCGAACCAATGCCGTAGGTTAGTAGGCCTGTAAAGTAGCAAAAAAATTACTGTTACCAATGTAGCAACCAGAACAACAGGCGAGGAGAGTTAATTATAATGTGCACAACCGTTAAATGTGCGTGAAAAAGTTGCCACAACTCGAAAATTTACGGCAAAAAACACTCCACACCAAAAACTTATTGCTTACCATCGGGGGCACCGCGAATGTTGACGTAGTCCGCTTCTTCGATTGCATGCGAACTCGGTAGTGGAGGTAGGGCCTGTTGGCTGTTAAAAAACGTCACCCGCCGCGGAAAAGTGGCCGTAGATGGCCTTGAACCCGCAACCGGCCTACTAGCGATGCTACGGGGTTCACCGTGTACATTGAGCTGGTGCATTTTCTTGTGCACGAAGGCGTAAATGTTTTCGATGTTCCTATCGTGCTGATTCGGTTGACGGTCTTTCGACGCATTTGGTCTCGGATGAGCTGCAGGGGCAAGCAGGGGGCCATGATGGGCCGGCGTTACGCGTGCATCGTTCAAGCTTTGCGCACGCTGTACGCGATGCTGTCGCTCGAATAGAAATAACGGTGCACCGTTTTTCGGCTGTGCACGATCAACCGCCACCATGCCTGCATTTGCGACGGAAGTTGTGCTGGCCCGTACTGAGCGGCGATAGAAGTCATACACCTTTTGTAGGATTTGTTGTCGATTGAGCGTGTCGGATGTGCGGCGGACTGGTGTGGATTGTGTCGAGAGGGGCGAGGAAACGTAGGGAGGACGAATCCGACCATAGGTTGGCCCTTCCTGCATGCTGCTGAACGACCGGCGATCCTGTGGGTGCCATGCGCTCAGCTGACTGTTGTTTAGATAGCCTATTCTTCCGTACAGCATCTCACGGCGCAGATTGTCCGGTGTTTGTTCGTAAATGTGATAGCTTATCGGATCACCGCGGCGCCCTTCCACATTCGTTATCATCGACGCGTCCCGTAACGGTTCCGAGTACACAGGAACCACCGTGTGCGTCGATGTTCCACCATTCATCCGGGAGCTGTTTTCTCGGCGCAACTTCGCATGCTGACCGGCAATAACATACGTTGGTGGAACTTTTAGATCGTTAGCTAGCTGGCGACGTTGGAAAGCTTCCGACTGTGTTACTGTAGCCGAGTCTGTCGTATCGCCCTCTAAGTTCACCTGAACACCTGCGTGCCGCATCGGGCGCCGGTTGACTGATTGGCGGTCGGTAGTGGATGAGCGAAGTTTAGAGCGATTGAAATCTACGGCTGAAGCAGGCCGTGACCCAGCCTGGTTGCCAACGTTCCCATCATCCAGGTACTTTATCTGTCTAAAGTTAAGCTTTGGTTTTGCGTCCACCGAAGCGGACCGTTTAATGAGCCGACCTGTGCTCGATCGAGGGGCGGGCAACGGTATACCGCTGTGTTGCACTGGCGTAGATGAGCGCTGTAGCATGGGTTGGTAGGTGGAATCACTAGCCGATTTTGTCGCGAATAAGCTGTTCTGTAGGAACTTTGTTAGTACTGAAAGTTTAGTCGATGCACGCGGCGTTGTGGAGGCACCGGTACGAATAGCTCCCGCTTCGTCAGCGACGTTCACGAGCGTCGACTTTTGCTTGGCCGGGACCAAAGACAGTCCTTTGCTGTGCAGATATTTTCTAAAGTCAGCACTCTTAACCGTATTGGAAAAGGATTTTTTGCCGTCATCCGTCGCGACGTGCTTTATGGGCTCTTTTTCGCTTCCATTGCATTTTCGATCCGGCAGGCGAATCGTTGGCGGAACGCAGTCTCCTACAACATCCTCGCTTTCGCCCACCAGGGCGGATTCAGGATCTCCGTCGTCCGTTTTCTCCGCGATCGTATCAATGTCATCCTGTGAACCAAACTCCACCGTTCGAAAGCGACTATCGAACTTTAGTGCGTTCAGCACGACCTCGTTTGAATCGTACAACGATTTCTCGGCCTCGGCCAAACCCGTACGAACTTTCAAATCGCTGTACACACGTCGCAGGCGCGGAACGGGCTTACCAACATTGCGTTGCATTTTTAAACGGTCATTGTGGCCTTTCCATCGGATAGCCCCCTCGTTGTTGTTATTTCTGTCACTAGTTTCATGACGGATTGTGCGGGGAGCCGGTATCGGTGGGCGCATTTGTGCGACGACCACCACATCTCGAACGTCACGTCCCGTCGCCCTTATGGCGTTCAATTTGTGGATAACACTTTCGTCGTAGTTCAGCTGCTTGTCGGGGTTCTTAATGTAGGTCTTTACATATTTCGATTGCCGTAATATTTCATCTTTCGTTATAAAGTCGTTGTCCATTGCATCGGGTTTGTCAATGCTTGTTCTATCGTGCACGATGCTAATGCACTGTCCATCGTCAAGCTCGCCAAAGGTGTGCTCAGCATTCTTGAAAGGGTTCCTCTGGTCTAATATTTCGTCACCTTCGATAAACTTGCGCAGCGCAGCATCATCGGCGATCGAAGAAGTTGTAAATCGGACGCACTTACGCCTAGTTGCTGCCGCCGGGCCTTCACTACTCAGGCATTGCTCACCCTTTCGCTCTGCTTCGTTTATGTCGTTATTAGCCTCGAATGTCGATTGCGTAAAAGTTTCTGTGCTCCGCGCAGCGTCACTGCTGGCGATGATTCGCTCCGGACCAATTGAGGGATGACTATTTCCTGCTGGACTGGCGTCATCTTGCGACATTTTTGCCACGAAAATCTAAGCATTACGCCGTGATCACGCAATTCGAAAGTAACATCACGAAGAATTACTAATTACATCGTCCTTCAAAGTCTACACAAAATCAATATAATCTTACCTAGCCAAGTTTCCCCCGAGAACGGCCTGAAACTGGCCACGAATCAAGGCTAGCGACACCACGGCTGGATCGTTTCTATATAGCACATTGCAATCCTTATCATTTTAAGTCAACACAGCGAAATGTGCCCTTATCAACGAAATGTTAACAAAAAAAATAATGCAAATACTCGCCAAGCTCCGCTTTGCTCGATTGCAAAATAAAACACACACGCACACACGCTCATCGGCAGTTGAATTTACTACGGCGGCTAACTCTCAAACGTCAACCGCCGCCGCCGCCGCCCAAGATTGCTCGCAGAAGCGGTGTGACACAACGCGCATGTGCAAAGCTTGTGCAAGGTTCAAATAATTAAGGCTGTTCGTTGATAATGAAGCGCTAACAAGCTGAACACGAAATTAGCAGTCGGCATCTGGTACCGCGCTTACTACCTACGCTCTTCAGGTAGTATAGTGTGTTCGGAAATTTTTGTTTTGCTTTTATTACACGGACGCGCACTTTCACTAAAGTCATGCTACTAATAATGATATTGTTTTATTTCAGTATGAGTTTTTCGCTAGAAATATGGGCGCTAGCAAGACAATGTCTAAGATATCATCACATAGTAGGTGGCTTCGAACTAGTGCGTTCAGTCAACGTTCACGAAATAGATAGTATGTTGTAGTACAGAGGTACATGGAATGGTTCTAATTGATCATATTGTCTCACATAATACTTGACACAGTTTCCGTATTAACGACATGTAAATAAAGTTTAAATCTAGGTAAATATTCCTACCCATTGAACGATCTCCATGAATCACTTCAATCAACGCCTTGTTTTGCTTCTGTGAATTCTTCCGATGGGGGGTCTGTAACTCGGTACAATCTCAGCCTCGTTTACGCACTTTACTCCAAACTAATCTCTCGCCTTTCGCAGAGAACTAACACCTATCACGATAGTGTAACGCAACGGATAATGATGCGGCAAAGGTTCCGTTATCGGTTGTTTAGATAAGAGAACGTCGCTAATGCTAAACGCTAAAAACAGTACGTACGCAACTCTAAACGTTAGAAATGCGGGGTTAAAAATGACTAGAGATGATGAAGTATACTGTTTTAACTCACTGCGACTAACACTGCCTGTAAGAACGTAATTTACTATGTATTCTGAGCATTTTTTAACTAATTCCAGTAGCCAGTTCCTACACTTTCTAAGCAATGGAAGGTTTATAAATGGCTTTAACATGCGCTATTTTTGTCTCTATAAAAACAAATCGAATCCCAAGATAAATTCTAGCACCAAACTTACAATCGGAAATTTTAACGAAAACCGTTATCAGTTCTGATAAGTTTTACTACGACGTATAGCAATGAAATAGTGAAGTGAAATCCTAAAACAACGTTAACAATTACAGAACATGGAAAGGCAACTGGGCCACTAGACATGTTCAAGCAAAGTTGTAAATCTGGGTCATGTAAAGGCTACAACATAGGTGTGTAAGGAATACTACACTTCAAATTTGGTCAAGGTTGTTTCTTGCCAGTCTCGTTCAATTTCTACACTGATAAAATTCTCGGAAACGTAGTTTACCGTCTTTGTTCAAAATCGATGTTTCTGTTTTCTGTTTTGCTGATTACCAGTGTGTGGGCAAGTTTACTTGCACTGATGATACACCTTGACTATTTTTACTATTTAAATCGGAATGTCACTATGCGGGCCTGAGGACAGAGCCATTTTGGAGAGGGTTGACAGAGAACGCTGTGAAAAGCTGGAGCAGTCAGACGAGGTTTCGTTAAACAGCTTGCGGAAGCTACATAAAAAACAACATTAATCATATGGAAATGTTCACATGTTTGAATGATAGACACTTACAATTTCCTGATGCCACTTTCGTTACTCTTTTTCCACGGTGCATCATCGGGCTCGTACGGCAGTGGTCCTTGAACAGGCAGCTCGCTAAAGTCTACCGATTGCAGTTCGTTAACGGAATTGTCCACTGTCTTGGTACCATCAACTATGTCGGCAGCAGGGCATGTGCCACTGCTACCTCCAATGGCCTGGCATGTCATAAGTTCTTGTTCCAAATCACTGACTCTGGCCTTTAGCTCGTTTCGATCAGTCAGCATCTCCTTTAGCTCAACCGTTGAAAATCGGGGGCGTTCGTCCTCTGCCACTCGATTCACCAAATCTTCATTTTCCTTTTCGGCTAAGCCCAGCTGAGTTCGTAGTGCTTTAATCTCGTGATGCTGGTCCTGAATTTGGGCCAAAAAGTCGGCCCGCTCTTCGCAAAGCGTTACGATCTGGCTGTGGGAAAGCTTTTGTCGCCGGCGACTTTCGCTTACCACTTTCTTTAGGCGATCGTTTTGATTCGATAATGCTTCAATTTCGGCCATTTTCTCGCACAACTCTATCTCCTTGCGCTTCAACTTTTCCTCCAGCTGACAGAGTTGTAGTTTGTGTTCGGAGGACTTTTTGTAAGCCGATGCCACCGTCCCGGGTGTGTTCGAATCGCTCCCCAATTCATCGATTGCAGCGTTCGACAGTTCATCTGCGTGGTTGTTGCCTGGAACCTCACTCGCTGTACGTGCAATCCCCCTTTGTAGCTTACGATTCTCCTCGTGCAACTTATCGATCACTTTGAACAGCTCCTTAGCCTCCGAACGCCATTGTTCTTCGATGGCTTCCAACTCCTGCATATGGTAGGATAACAGAGGCTTGTCAGCCCAACTCCGTAAACATACGTCAATCTTTACTTGCCTTTTCGTACCGCGACCGGGAGGCTGCTTTTTGTTCCTTTTCGGCCTCTAACAGAGCTATTCTTTCTTGTAACTCTTGAATGGCAGAATTTTCGCTTTCATTCTGGCAGGTGAGGGATTCCATCAACTCCAGCGCATTCACGACTTTCGTAATCAGCCCCGAGACCGTGTTTGCTCCATTGGCATCGATTATAACTTCGAACTCTTTGCCGATATCTAACGCCAAATCATACACGTCCACTACGGTAAATTTGTCTGCCACATTCATTTTGCACTGGAACAAAGTCAAACTGCAACAAAACCACCGAAACTCAACCGTGCTTAGTTGGAGAACAGAGAACACAAATCACTGCTGCTGCTCCACAGTCTGCGTTTGTGTGCTTTTTTTCTTTTGATGCGAATGCACAAAAACCCGTTTATAACACCCATTTTAAGCGTTCACTTCATCCGATCTGGGTGCGTAAACGAAATTGGAACATTTGTGATTTGCTTTTGATGAAATTGCTCTAAATATCTTGTTTTTGAATTATCTAGTTTGAAAATCTGGTTTTTTCAGATTCAGGATTTTCGACTTCTAGTCTCTTCCGTTTCTCTTTCCGGTTACAATATTTCGGTGTGCTTCAGCCAATTGTTAAGAAAATCCAAAATCAATCTGCAAAACAGATAGCCTTATAGTTAATGTATAGCGAAAACATTCAAGTTAATTACAAGAATGTAATTATAATTTTATTTTAATTATAATAAGATTCGAAAGTTCCATTCGTAATGGAATATGGAGCATTTTCATCAAGACTTAGGATGTTTCATGTTAATTATTCACCGTTGAATGTTCATCATGAACGTGACTGGAAAATTGTCTTTAAAATGATCTATTGACGATTAATAACAGATATAGTTGAAACAAATCTGATACAATTGTCTGTTTTAGCGATAAGCTTTATTTATTGATTCATCGGACCATACAACACGTAGTTACAAATGCACTTTACAGAAAGTCATTACCACATCGACACTATACAATATCTCAAACCGGCTGGTTTTGAACTAATTTTATGCGACATTCATGGGCTTGGGACACACATAAGATAGGTTTGCAGGTGACGAAGGTGTTCGCACTTCATTGACCGACGACAAGGTTCTGCAGCTGTTCACTAATTTCTGCGGAGTCGATCTCTCTGGCAGCCCCACCTGGTTGCTGCGCTTCCGTTGTAGCTGAAACAGAAGATGACGGTCTGGCGCAAACCTTTTTGTGAGCGAACCAATGCAAACGCTGGCATTGTCGATCGCAGTACTGAACTGCTTTACACTTTGAACACTTTTTATCGGGCTTTTCTTCCCCACAGGAACTGCAAATCGTTATTGTGTCCTGGAACCCGCGTTGCCCATTCATTGCACCACGAAGAATGTCGAGCGCAGTGGCCACATTTTCCTTGTGCGCCAACTGGCCCACCAGCTGGCGAAAGATTGTACATTCGCGGAATGGGAACTCTCGAACGCACTCACGAACCAGCGCCTCGATATAGTCCAGCGCACCATCCTTGTTAGGTTTGAGTACGCGTTTGGCAAACAGCTCCAGGAAGTCCGTTTTGGCATCTCGGTTAGCGTCCCGACGAGAGTTCAGATAATCACGATGCTTTACTATCTCGCCCAAGACGTACCCCAAATAGTGCCATTTGAATGCCATCACCTCATTTACGTCGCCGCGTCGATGCATCTCACGTTCCATCATCTCTGCCAGGATCAAACGAATGTTTTTCATATCTGCTCCCACCATTCCGTATTTTTGCAGGTTCAGTAGTATGCGCACTGGGTGCAAGTTAACTTGCATAATAAAATTATGGAATGATTCCAACATCGTTACCGGCATTACTGCTTTCCCTGGGACTGGCACTTCCACCGCGTAACATTCGACGTCCTTCAGCGGAACAAAATTGTTAATCGTAGCAACGGCTTCGTGATTTGCTACGAAAGCCCCCATCTGTGCTGCCGTGCGCCCCACCGAGTTTGTCACTTTTGGGTCAGCGCCGGCCAGCAACAGCTTCAAGCACACTTCCGCACTCCCTGAGAGAGCTCCAAAGTGCAATGCTGTGTAATTGTATTCGTGTTTCCCGGAATTTACATCAGCTCCTTGGTCCAGCAGCAATTGAACTGTCTCCTTGTTGCCCTTATATGCTGCATGTTGCAGCGGCGTCATTCCGTTTTCATCCACAAAGTCGACGCTCGTCTTACACTGCGCCAATAGAAACCGAAGCTCGCTGGTTTCATTCTTGGCAATTCGGTCAAATATCGCTCGCTGTTCTTCGCTTACTTCCACCTTCGAGGAAGAGGACTCCGTGGAAGCCATATCATTACCTTCCAACGTCTTTACCATTTCTTGGTGAGGCAGAGCCATGATTACACTAGACTACAGTTATACTGGACAATCCCGTAATATTGTAATAATACAGATTTATAGCAGTACCACAGAATTTAGAGTGCGTTTTCGCCAGAACTTTGCACACAAACATGCGCTCTGCCGCTTTTGACGTCTTAGAAACTGTCATTTTTCACCCTGATGCAAATGTTTTGACATATTGTTCTGCGACAGGATACCTCGACTTTTCGGATTGTTTGTTCAATTTTCAAACAATATGATCAGTTGCTAAATACCGATTGCTGGGCCAGCAATTGATTCTTACAATTCTCTCCATTTTCCACTCTGATAAGTCGAGCGTTTTCCAAAGACCCGGGGAGCATTTGAGGCATAGGTTTTTGCTTTTTGCTTTTTGCTTTTTGTGATGTAGAAGCAGCTTTCCTAATTCCTTGATCGAATGCAGAAAATGTAACTAAAGAACAACACTTTGCGGCTAATGAAAAAAGGAAAAACTTTAAAATCAGATTATTCCATTGATGTGGGGTTTCTTAGTAGGCTAAAACACTTTTATTGCAGCTAGTATAAGGGTCCAGTAGAGTAATGGGATCTGTGCCAAACAATAAATATGGTAGCACATGAACATTCACAATAAGATTCTGTCTCTGTAAAAAATAGCAGAAGCAATAGCATCTTGTGGGTTTCAAGCAGTCGCAAAACTGTTATTTTTTGGTTGTATCAGTTGAAATTTGAATTCATATCAATTCAATTACAGAAGCCCGTCACGTTAACGAAATTCCAGTTGGCCTACAAATAGACATTTGATTAAGCCTCATCACAGTTAAAAGTAAGCATATCTTACCTGTATTCCAAGAATCCACCCAGTGCCAGCGGGAATCAGTGGTGTAACACCACTGCGTTTGCATACGTAGCCCGATTGAGAGACAGCAAACACGTGATCACCAACGGAAACATTTTTGAAGCCAATGTTTCCCTCATAGTGCGGTGGATCGTTTAAGATGTTTTGCAACAGTTGCCAGTGGCTGCCTTCGGGGAACGTTTCATTAATCTCCTTCCGTACAGCTAGACGCCCGGTCGTGTCCAGCACCCAAATGCCACACTTTCCCACTGAGATCTGTTTGAAGCTAACGCCACCGGGTGCTTCGATCGATTGCCATTTAGTCCCGATCGTATTTTCAACCGTTATGCCGCATCGCATAAGAGCTGCTCCATTTTTTCCTATAGCCCAAACCTTGTTTCCGTAAATACTGATGCTGATCAGGGGTTGATCACAGGGCACGTGTTCCCATCCCGTTCCCTGGGAGAATGACAAAGAAAACAATGTTAAAATAGTATTGAACTCAAGAAAAGAGCTTCGCTCTCTGCCCACGCATGCACTTACTGCGGGTTGAGACTGTGACACGCCGCGGCGAAGGAGTACATCGCCGTTGGCCCCTATGGCCCAGGCAGTAATCGAACAGTCCGCTGCATCGCTGTCTGGTTGCAGCGACGCGTCCACTATTTTCGTGTTGCCAATTTCCTGCCACGGTCCACTAGTGGTTAGCCGACACTTGCGGTACCATCGGCGTCGTCGCACGTAGTCGGTGAACTGTTTCTTTGCATGGTAGGAAGCGGGGAAGTCAACTGCATACTGCCATCCGTCCCGGTCCACGCCACCGGGATTGTGAAAGTCCACCATCCAATCACTGATCCACTGCCAGTGCATCGACAGCAGTTTCGCATGTTCCTTGCTCCGTTTGTGCTTGCCTGTTATATCACTCCACATGTGCCGATCCGTCGGTAGACCCGTTGACGAAAAGCCCGACAATGGGTTCCACCGTTGGTTCTCATAGATATAGTAGTTTTGGGTGTCCGTCATTGGATTAACGCCGTGGGTGCTATTCTCCAGTCCTTTTAGGAAAGTGCCACCCCAGCCGCCCGTGTACAACCACACGGTATTGTCATAACCCAGACCCCAAACTACACCTGCCTTGCAGGAGATCACTCGTTTCATGTGACCACCAATCTGTCGCCAGTAGACGTCACGCAATGGAAGTATCAGCTTCGGGCTGTCATACGTTATGTGCAGTATCTTGACGCGTCCGCTGCTGTACAAACTGCACACCATATCCGGGGCCAACCCACTACGATAGTGAAAAGTTGGATGGTCCTTCTCGTTCACTCTTACGCGAAACCCATCAGCGGCGCTCCATATCTCGAGCTTAAACTCTGCCCCTGGTGCAAATGAAACACGCCGGTCGCGTATTTCGTCCTCGTTCCACTGCGAAGCCAGCATGGAGTTGAAGACGGTCAAGTTTTCATTGAACCGTGGGTTTATGTGGAGAGGAATGTTACGTTGCGATTCTGGTTTGTGCCGTACGCGTACCGTAGGGTGCGCCTGCAGGTCGAAACGGATCTGGTCGGCATCATCATACACGAAACCGGTAATTTCCAATCGTGAACCGATAAGCATGCTGTAAAGAAAAGTCCAAGATTAAACAGAATAGAATATTTTATGTGTAAAATCGAGATCGAATAATAATCTGCCTACCCGTTGTAAAGCGCGGTTAAGTAGGGAGTTTCGGCAGCTTTTAGGTCCAGCTTCAAGCGGTAGCTTTGGGCTTCCTGGCTCCATTGAGAAGCCTGCAGATTGGTGGGATCGAAAGCAAAAACATCGCCTAATCCGGAGGTGATCCACATGGCATTGCCGGCAGGCCTTCCCTGCACTTCGTTTATCTGACAGCACACGGAAGTGAGGTGTGAGCTCCAATCTTCTAAATCCGTGTCTCCACTGAACTGCAGCTTCAAGGGCGATGAACCGGGTGTTAGGCGCGGAGCATGAATCGCTAGACGCGGCGAGCCCGGCTCACTGCAGCACATGATGGCGGTGATTTCAGACAATGACAGCTGCATCTTGGTTGTGATTCCGTCCGAGTTAAGCACGGTCAATGTTCCTGAATCGGGCCCACACTCTTGATTGTTCACCCACTCGAGCTCGATCAAGCAGTCCTCGAACGGATGGCCCGTCTTGGCGCACCGTGCTTCTCCCGATTTGACCCATGAGCTCATCGCGATCGCTTTCTCGTAGTGTGCGTAGGCACCGTTTTCCAAATCGTTTGCCGGCAATCGGTTCTTCAGATCCTCGAGAAGTTTCATCCGCCAAGATTGGCTCACTTCCTCGGCGGCGTTTGTCTGCGAGACACTGTCGTGGAACCAGTTCGGCAACAGATGAGGATCCACGGTCACGGCCCCGGCAGAGCACCCGACCCACAGCACTCCGCAGTCCGTCCAGTTCTGTGACCCTCCGTGATCTTCGCATTCACCAAAAACACCCGAATCTCGTGAGCTTTCGACCTCGAACACAATCGAATCGGTTTCCGGATGAGCCTCTGTCCCAACCACGGATCCCACCGAGCGGACCGGACTCCAGGCCCGGGAATTTTTCAGCTGCTTGCCAGAAATTTCGTAAACTTCGTTGACCGGAACACTAGACGCTGTCATGCTTTCGAGCGACATTTTCTGCACCAGTTTGCGCTCCACCAGACTGCCAACGTGTTTCGCTTCAATCTGCTGCGTGATCACATCCGGCGACAATTCCGGCTTGTTCCACAGCTCTGGCCTGCTTTTGATGTTTGCGGTTGGGGCTGAACGAGAAGTTTCCTCGATCCCGGCGCCGATTGCTGAACCACCAGCCCCCTCGTCGCTGCCCATAGTCTCCTGCTGCAGACGCTCGCGGTACAGACTGTTCAGGCTGCGGTGCTTGGCCGTTGGAGAGCTACTTCCACTTTGGCGACTTGAAAACGAAAAGTTGCTCGATGTGCGACTCAGCTGCATAGGAAGCTGAATGAGGCGCCACTTCTTACCGGTCGGATCACTGCTGGAAACACCCGAGCGGAAGTACAGCGCACGATCCTCCGATCCAACTGCGAACACCTGATCGTTGGCGGCAACGGAAATGTGCGAAATATTGCCAACCATTTCGACCCAACTGCTCCCAATGGCCGCATCTTCACTGACGCCGGACGCTTCACCGCGGACTCCGCGTCGGAACCACACGTGATTGTCGTTCGTGACACACCAGACCGAGTTGGTGCCAATAGCTACTTGAACAATCTTCAGACTCGCTCCTGGTGGTTTCACCTCCAGCCAGGCGCTTCCGGTTAGGGCGTCCCTCGTGACGCCAGCCCGTACAATAGCGCGGCCATTATATAGAACGGCCCAAACCAACCCTGTGGCACCGACTGCAATCTGCGACACTTCGCAACCGGACGGTGTGGTTACGGCAGTCCAACGAAGTCCTTCTGGAGCCGTCGTGCTGACCCCTGACCGAAACATCACCCGACCATGCGCAGTTACGGCCCATACAAGCAACAAACCGGATGGGCTGCCCGGAACGTTCGAACCACCAATCGAAACATCAATGAACGGTTCCTGTGTAGGATCCTTATGCAGCGGAGCCACAGCGCACCACGAATTCAGCGCACAGTAGCGTCGAAAGCGTATCCATTTCCGACGCCGCACGCACGATTTCCAGTTTTTCTGCGGATGGTAGGTGGCCGGAAAATCGACTGCGTACGTCCAGCCATCGTGATCCAGCGGTTGGCCTTCGAGGGTGAGATCAAGTTGCCACTCGCCTTCCCACTGCCACGCCATAGAAGGCAACCGCACCTTATCAATATTGCGATCGACCGTGCCGTCAGCATTGGAGAAATGGTACCGATCGGTCGGCAGGAGATGGCTGGAAAAACCTTCGATCGGCAGCCATCGCTCATTTTCGAACGCTTCCTCCTTGATGCGTATCGGAACGTCCAGTCCGTGCACATGCACGTAAACTTGCCGATCTCCACCGATAGCCCACATAAAGTGAGGCACAACACTTATTTTTTTAAACTCCAGTCCCAAGTAAAGGAACTCGCGCCAGGCCGTGCCAGAGGTGGAGAGAGCGTAGACTCGGCCTTCATTGTTGTTCGCAAACAGTAGCGTGCTTGGCATTGTGAATCCCTTCTATGGGCAACAAGTCTAATGCGGTTCTATCGTTTAAGGTACTTCGACGCTGCTACATCCAAGTGGTATCAGTGACGACATCAAATCATGGACCCTGCTGCTACAACCAATCGATATATTCGGGATTCAAGCTTTTCAGTCTGGACTCAATCTTTCTCGGCTGTAACGCACTTCACAGCATTCTAGCTAATATTGTTCCGCACAACTAAGCGACAACGGCCAATCGATCATTTTCCACACGTTATACAGCGTTCCCTTATTATCGAGCACAATGAAATCGAACAACCGATGTTCAAGTTTTTCGGTACCGTCAATGAAAACTTTTCATCCAACTGAGGCAGTTGACAGTTGAAGTGTAAACACCTAATAGAGATCCGTTTGATGAGATGCGCCGCGAAACATTTCTGCGACCGTTTATTTCGAATCCCAAAGAACACAGCACGTTAAATTCGTTTACGATTTGGGGTATGAGTATAGTGTGGAATGCATTAAGGCTCTTCTGCTAGAAATACTTGCATCACACAAAATACGCCGAAAACGGAATTTAAATGTAGAAAAATACACGCTGGTTTGAGCTCTACAACAGCACCCTCCGCGGCAACCCTGCTCTACAACGCCACAGCGAAAATATTTTGACAGCACATCAATTTCCCATTGACTGCTTTTCTTCTGGCCGCAAGCGCAGTGACGAAAATTACAGTCAGTGAATAATTTTATCTCGAAAACAATCGTGAATTTTGTGGTAAAATTAACCTGTGAAACGTTTCACCCTTAACTTTCATCTAGTTCACCAAGGAGTGCGGGCATTCTGCTGAACCAGGTGCTGTGAAGGGCTGTGATTAGGGCGATTGCGATCGAATAAACATGGTGGACGTAGCCCGACAACTGCTGGATGAGCTCATGGGCAGGAACCGTAATCTGGATCCTTCTTCTTCGGCCAAAGAAGTCTCGTGGGTTGATGAAGAGGTGCGGTGTGGGTAGCAAATCAGCGGTCGTGCCCGATTCTAGTACGCCCTTTCGTTTTTCATACTTTCAGTTCTGTCCGTACTTCTTGGTAAAATTCTGTCCGCACGATTTATTTGTAAACACTCGGGCAGATTTGGGTCAATGTACCAAACTGCACGACGATGAGGCAAAACGGTTGTACGATGAAGCCAAACCGTGCCGCAAGAAAGCACAGTACGAAGAAGACTTCCTACGGTTCTGTACCAATATGATCAATGAAGTTGATCGTAAGATTTCGAAAGGTAAGCAAAGACTTCTTCTCATGAACAGCAAAACGGATACTGGACGATCCATGCCAAAGCATCAAGAGCATCTGAACACACTGACGGAAAAGATAAACAAACTAGTGCGGGAAGCCGAAGAAGCCGGGACGCGTGGCGACGTGGAGCAAGCCCAGGTACGATCGATCAACGCACTCGATTCAGTTTCCATTCAACAGAGCAGTTTCTTTCGCCTTCGTAGGGTTTGATGGAACAGTGTGATAAGCTGAAAGAGGAAAAAGACGTTCTAGTGAAGCAACATGAATCAAACGGCTGGTCTGTAACGGCCGAAATTGCGGCTTCACAAGAAAAACAGATGGAAGTTTGTGAAGTGTGTGGTGCATTTTTAATCGTCGGAGACGCACAGCAACGGATCGATGATCACCTAACGGGAAAGCAGCATCTTGGGTACGATTGCGAACAAGTCTTGCCAAAGCTTTCCCGTTTTGATGTCTCTCGTACGGGGTTTCTTTTAGGTATTCAAAATTACGTAAAGCAGTAGATGAGATGTACGAAGCGAGAAGAAAAAACACCATCAATATAGAAGAACGTCGTTCCCGTGATGATGACCGTCGGAGGCGAGAGAACACTAGGCGTGAGGAGCGAAAATCTCGGTAAGCGCAGCAAAAGGTTCATATTGCACTTCAGATTAGTGGATGAAAGTAATATTGATCTCTTTGGAATTTCAGAGAACGTGACGAGCGTCACAATAGTAGACGAGACGATCGCGATCGCAATCGTTACCGACGAGATCACCGTGACCACAAAGAGCGTAACGATCGCCACGATAATCGTCAACGTGATCGTAATTACAGACGGGGTGAGTTGTATCAGATTTTGCAGGAATGTGCAAGCTTGGAAACATCAATCTAACACAGAGTCTGTACCTCTGTATCTGCAGATCGCAACGAGCGCAGTGAACGAGAGCGGGATCGTGAACGAGATCGCAGTCGTAGCCGCAGCTATTAGGTTCCGTTTTCTGCACTGAATGGAAGCACTGCAAATGTGCGGTACAACAACGTGCACACCGGTTGTGTAACTCCCCGGGCATATCTTCTACAGAACCGTCTCGTTTATCTTGAGGTATCCCCACTAAGAATAGAAAACAAAAGCAAAAAAATCCAAATATGACCAATACACAAAAACCGATAAACTATCGAAACCCCTCTAGGATCTAAGGTAAGTGATCGTTTCTGACCACAGACTTTTATTCACATGTTCCTTTATCTCATAACCGATTTCTATCGCATTACGCGTCCGCGGCCCCGTGTCCGACAAGACTGGTCCGTTCGCGTTTTCATATTTTGTCTTACATACACTTACACAAAGATCAATCTATTTGCAACTAAAATCGTTTTCTAGACATTTTTCGATAGATAGAAGAGTGCCTAGGCAAGTTCTTTGGCACTAGACCTTGCCTAGGTTACGAGTAGTTGTGGAATAGTGTTCAATTCGTCCGTTTCTACAAATGCGTTAATCCCTTGCGTGCGTCGATTGAGAACTACCATACAGAACCTTTAGAAAAAAAAGTGTAACTAACTGTTTAGCCATGCCGTACCTAAAACCCATTCTGCCTTTGCCTCAGACACGATTCTGTGTCCAATGCTTTTCGATGATGCCAGTCGAATTACTCGAACGATCGGCAGCTTGTGTTCGATGCCAGCTAGCGTCGCACATTCTTTTCTTCCTCTTTGTTTGTTGGTCCTGTTATCATTCCTTTTTTCTTAATAGGACGACCCAAATGGTCATCGCATGTGCGTACGACGCAGCAGAATGAATTTTCACTCAGTAACATCGCGTCCTCCTCGTGCAGGTACCGTTTGCTAACCATGTGTACGCTCTGTTTTCTTCTTTCTCATCGTGAATAAGAATTTTCAGATAATCTATAACAAATTACCCCACGAGCGCTGTTTGAGCCAGCGATTGTTTGGACGCAAGGTACACCATGTAGGCTACAGTATGTTTATGTTCAGAAGTTTACAACAGCAGAGCTGCACTATTAAATGAAAACTTCTTCTCTTGTTTATCTCTCAAAATCATAAACAGTACTCTGTTCGCCCAGTGGCAAAATGCACTAAGCTCGTTGCTATCTCGCTGTTTCTCGTGCAGTTGAAACGGTCATTTCATATTACGAAAGTAGCGTGCCAACGCTGTACGTGTGAGGTAATTGTTACCGCATTTACTTAGGTTAAAGAAAGAGGCACGGGAAACCGTGTCGCGTAAAACCCTAATGCCTTTTCGTTATGCAGGACAAAGTAAGCGACGATATTAAATTTGGGCAAATGTGTGCCGTTAACATTGTAGCCTAAAGGGCAAAACACTAACGGGCGGTATACTGTTCGTGGATTGTGGATTCGAAACAAATTTGATCGAGGTAAATGTGTGTTCCTCAAACGAGGCACGATGATGCTACACAGCAATTCTTCTAAACAATCTTCCAGCAGGTGTGCAGGTTACGTTCAGATCATTTTGTCTCCCCTGTACTCTGATACAATGAATCGAAGGTAAATTGGTCGTACACTGTATGCGAAACTGAATGTATAATATTCGTGCTCTACTTCACACAACATCGCAATATTCGCAGCGTGAGCAGAACTGTGAAAATGAACTGATTTCGAAGAAAAAGCTGCGAGGAAAAACTGTTGGAGTGCTTACGCCGCAGCCAATAGAAAGAAACAATGTAAAAACCACTCGCAATATCCGCTAGCTGGAAGTGATGTCCCCTTTTTACCTGCAACGTTCTTACCATTTGTTTTTGCTAGTGAAGTTGGATATTTTATCCCGCTACCATCCACACCACTAACTGGTGATGGTGGATTAATCGTTGGTGGCTTTCTCGTCTTGCGTTCTCACCCTTTGGCGAAATATGTGTATACCAAAAAACCAACCCGGCTACGATGAACCTAACTCGATTCGTTCGCTCGATCCACCATTTTCCGGCTCGCCATTAGTGCCCTGTTATACGAAAATGATGTATCTCGAGGTATTTATTCATATAGCATGTACAATAACTATTGTTTTATTATTATTTCCTGTATCATTTCCCTGTAACAGTTGTAACGTACTATAAGTAATCAGTCCCAGACTCATATCTGCCCTAGTTTATTGAACTTTTTGGTCCATGAAAGAGATTAGTTACGGAAAGTCAAAGTTTACAATAATTCTCTACCGTATTATCAACCCTAGTACTAGAAGCACTAGAAAGTTCGAAAACTGCCTAATCATTCAAGCGTTGTGCTTCAGAACGCCCCATTGTGCGGTAGCCGAAAACAGGAATATTACTTGCCATGAATGTTATTTTCATCACTAATTCGCTGTTTTCGTTTTCTTTCTTTCTTTCTGTATTTTCAGTACCCATTTTATTTATCTTCCAAAACTGGCGCAGCACTGTATTTCTGCAAATGCGACAATGGAACTGAACGAAGGTAATGGCGGGACGGCCCATTCCGACGTAGAAACAATTTTCTTTCTGCAGATCCAAAACACGGCAGGTAGCGTGATTTAAAAAATCATTTTAAATGTAAGAAACATTCATCTCTCTGAGCCCAATGGTTCCGATATCCCAAGCTGTAGATCAACAAAATAGAGGACAAGTAGTTTAATAAAATTTAACGAATTGAGAAGTTAGTTGACGATTTTAGCACGCATACAGATTGTGGTTCTATTTTCAACTGTCGCCATACAGAGGAGCATCAATCGCTGTGGATGGCGCTCTACTCCACCCATACTTAATTCTCCATTATTTCCCACGAGCTGGTAAAATCTGCAAACGGTTCTTTGCAGTAATACAAACTGTACTATTTATTCGCCACTGGTAACATGTTTAGCAGCGTGGACCACGCTGGATGTAGGATTGAACATAGGTGTGAGCGCTTTCGCTTCGTGAGCAATAACAAAAAAAAAGTTGTGCCTTGTGCAAGTTGTCAATAACCGAAAGTGTGGCACAATCTGGATCGGCACGGGTTTAGTAATCGAATGAAAAAGGTATTCAGTGTCGCGAAAGTTTACAACCAATGGTTATAGTTTTTATTAACATTGTGCAGAAAGTTTGCAGAAACCTACGAGACACTGCTGAAACCGTTGAACTTGTGTTGACATACCCATGAGCAAAGGTTACAAAGCGAGGGAAACGACCTAAAAATACTCTTTCATTACTGTCATAATTTGTATTTTGATCCACATGGTGTAAGAGATCATTTTAAGGCTGAACTAAAGCCTAATTAAGCACCCCACTTTTCAACAAATTTGGAACCGAAGGACAATGTGAAACTGCAAAATGTATGCACTGCAAATGTAAAATAGTTTTCGGTGTGCTTCGACTTATGCAAGTTCATTAGTGTAAGGTGTTTAAAAACGTTCGTACTCCGACAAACCCTTCCATACTCCACGTTCGTTGTGTTAGGCACGTCAGTTCAGGCATTCAGAAAACACAACGGAGGGAAAGTGTAGAAACCGGGCCATTGAAAGATCGGCCACCTATATTTCCCGGTTGATCGACACCACCGATCGGCCCATTTGTCAGAAAACAAATCGCTTTAGACGTTGCTATGTTATAATTTTACTTCAGGTATTCAGCGTATAAATTTTTCTCTCCAATTTTCCAAGCAAATAAAAGTTCATTCGACAAAATGGTGAGGCTCGTAGTTAAGTAAATCCGAAAAACTGTTTAAACCTACTTTCAACTCTATTATGTGGCATCTGTTTTTAACCATCTGTTCAAATCTTAATACCGTTTTTGTTTGTAAGCCGAAATGGAGTAGTTTTTGAAAAATATTCACCAATCTTTTTAAAACGTCCAACGAACGGTGGTTAGGATGGAACGATACTTGGCTCCTAGAAACTACTGGCTACATGGACCTTTCGAAAAATGCTCTTTTACAAGCTACAAACCATTTAAACATAACCTACAAGTCTGATAAGCATCTGTGGTCTTTTATTTGCGATATTGTTCATCGATCGATTTTGTCACGCGTCGGAAAATATCGTGTTTAGCTTAAGCCATTACAAATTTTAACGCAACAGCTTTACATACCTTCCAAATGATACAAAAAACTAACAGGAGTTTCACGATAAGACATTCGATTCGATGTTATCATTTCGATAGTTCTTTTTTATAGATTTCTATTACATTCGAAACTCCGTCTGCGCCGTCGATAACCAGCCCCCACAGAGCCGGCAGATCTATGAAAACTCGCTCTACGCCGTTTGCTACCAGTTGTGCTACTTCGTCTTCCGTAAAACAACTGCCGCCAGCGAATATCAGGCCCGGATTGGCTGCATTCTGTTGGGCTTTCTGTAGTGCCTCAATCTATCGAAAGAGATACGATACGTTCGAATCGCTTGCAACATAAGTCCATGGACACTTACGTAACTGCAGAATGGCGTGTAGGGTCCAATGGTGAGTATCACCGCGTCCACATCGTTTTGAAGCAGATCGGCCACCATGGTTTCGTGGTGCATCTGAACGGCAGCAACGATCGGTAGCTCGGTAAGTCGTTTTAGAACGGTTACTACGGATGACGCAAGCTGCGGCTCCACCAGTATCGGCTTACCATGCATCGGATGCCCTTCGCGGAGTAGCATCTCGAAATCAGGCTGCCGAACGAAATCCTTTTCTTTCGATCGGTTTCTTTTTTCCGGCCCAGCGACGGTGAGTACGATTGCCCGGTATCGACATTTTTCGGCACGTTGCACTAGAATGCGTAGAATGTTTTCGTCCACGAATGGGAACAGCTCGAGCCATCGTTTCACGTTCGGATCGGGATCGGCCAGCGTTTCCATCGCAATCGGCGACCGCAGTGTGTGCACGTAAGGAATTCCATACTGTTTGGCTACCTCAGCGATAGTATGATACACGATAGGGTGACGCTGAAGTTCCACTTTGAAAATTGATAGTGGCCCTATTGCTAATGGCAATGGATCCTGTCGTTTGGCGAATAAATAGCGTGTGCCGTCGTTTGATGAATACATTCCTCTGTGCAGTCTTGACTTGATGCACTCTGAATGAGAAGTGGTAGAACAACTAAAGGTAGATGCTTTTGTTTCAGTGCTGCTAGCGTGTTAGTCAGACCTCCGGTTTTGTTATATTCAAGGACTTCAGCTGCGCATCTTTATCTATTACCGGCTTCCGGAATTATCATTGCCAATCCCAACGCTACCCAACTCAAAAACACTAATAAGCATTTATTACCACTCTGTGTTGTATGCTGTAAGCGTTTCAGTGTCGGTCAACGATAGATTTGTTTTATCGGTTTCACGGAACTCGTCATCTTTTTGATAATTGACCGACCCAATCCTCGAATCAATTTGATTTTACTGATTTAATTCGCGTTGGTGTTTTAATCACGGAAGTGTTGTTTAGCGTGATTAAAGGATCGACAATCTTCGATCGTTAGATCAATGAATGATGTGAATGGTGTGAATAATTCCAAATCCAAATCTATATGGAGATTAACTAAATGAGCTTGTCTCATGAAGATCATGAAGAGTTTAATTAAGAGAGAATTCATTTTGCCGTTAATTGCACAAAATTTTACTGCGCAGTTAAGCGCTTAAGTTAAATCTAGATTATTTAATAAATTTTCAATAATATTCATTGACCACATTACGCTAAAATTACACGTTTAGTTGGTTTGAGTTCATCATCGTAAAGCAATTGCATATAACGATCGAACTATGTGTAGTGATAGTTTTAAAAATTGCTTTGCATGCTTTAGCAGTACCGTAACATAGTGCTATCGTGATCAGATGACTTTATTGGTAACTATTTTTTCATATTATTTATGACCGCAAAGCTCAAAGCTGTTGTTCGTACTTTAACGTAAACAAAAATGCCACTTTTGTGTTCAAACGTATAGTTTGAATAATAGAGCCGGGTATAGTTATTTATTAAAATTATAGGTGGATTGTATAAAGAAATCGCATCTTTATCTTTGTAGATATTGTTGTTACATCGTACCGGTCGTCTTTCAAAACGAGAGTGAATGTTAAGCTTCATTCATTGATAGCCCTCGGGTTCACTTTTCGCACCCATTATCACCGCATAAGTTCTGCATCGAATGAGCTCTTGGCGGGCGCTTTGGTGCTTCCTGTCTTCGACTGATGATCGTTTTAGCAGTGCGCAAGTTGGACAAGCCTTCCGGGCCACAGCTACCCCCACCACATCCTGCAGAGGCATTGACCCTTCTCAGATTGTTGGTATTAGAGCGATAGATACCTCGCGGTTCATTGAGCAGCAACGGAACGTTGCGATAAGGTGGTGGCTGTGGAATCGGTGTAGAAGTCCCGCAAGGTCGCCCCTCCGGACACGCCAACCGCTCGTCAACGGATCGTTGCTGAAAGGCGACTCGTTCGGTCGTAGGTTCCCCTCGCAACATTACCTCCGCACATTCGGCATCAGTCACGTCCACGACTTCCTCCTTTCGGACTGTTTCGTTATCACGCAGCACACGTTCCCGCGTTCGGTAACGATCGGTGCGGCCACTCTCATTACGCCACAAACCCCTAGAAAGTAGACTTTCCGGTGGGTGGTAGAACTGCATCTCGTGGCACACGTGCTGTGGCGTTAGATCCGTCACCGTCCCGCAGCCCGCGTTCAGCATCGTAGACTCGAGCTCCGTCTTTAGTATCTCCAGCACCTCCTCTACGCCTCGCTGACCATTGACCGCCAGACCGTAGAGTGGGGCACGGCCGACAAATACAAGTCGTGCGCCAAGGGCGAGGGCTTTGAACACATCCGTCCCTTGGGTGACGCCACTATCGAGCATCACCTCGAGTCGGTCACCGACTGCGTGCACTATCTCGGGCAGGACTTCTAGCTACGGTAAGGATAGCGAATGGTACAGCTTTTAGAATCTATCGCTACGGTCCATTGGATCATGACGTGAACCAAGGTCCTTATACTCACTGCTGCTGGGGCACAGTCAAGCTGACGTCCGCCACAGTTTGAAACAATCAGTCCGTGTACGCCAATGTCGGCCGCAATGAGGGCATCCGTCCGATGCAGAATGCCCTTCACAATCACGGGCAGACTTGTGATGCTCATGAGCCACCGTATCGCATCCCAACCGAGCCCGGGATCGAACTGACTGCGTACGTAGTCGAGGACACTGGCCGAGCACGACTTTTTGGCGTCGGCCCCACTTGGCACGAAGTTGGCGCACGTCACTTTCGGCGGCAAAGTCAGGGGGTTTCTTCGCTCAGCGCGACTTAGTCCGGGCGCTGGACAGTCCACGGAAACCACCAACGCCCGGAAGCGTGCCTTTTCCGCACGCCGCACAAGGCACTCTGTAAGTTCACGGTCCTTGAAGATATACAACTGAAACCACTTCGGTGCTCGAGGTACCGCCTCGGCCAACTCTTCGATCGAAACACTCGAGAGGACACTCAGCACAAACGGTACGCCGTAGGTTCGGGCCGCCTTCGCCGTGGCTGCCTCACCGTCCGGATGAGCTAATCGCTGCAAGGCTACCGGAGCAATCCCGATCGGAAGCTTATAGGTGGTCCCCAGGGAGGTTACGGCCAGCGAACGGGTGCCACCAAGTCGCTGCAAACAGCGCGGACGGATACGCAACCGTTCGAAAGCGGTCCGATTGTGTGCGATCGTGCTCTCACTTGCCGCTCCACCGCGACAGTAGTCGACGACGGAGCGATCCACGGTCTCCACCATGCACCGCTCGTAGTCGGCTACGCAGGCGAGTTCGCAGCGCTGAGCCTCGCCAAGCCCCGACGATCGCTTCGTCCGAAACAGCTGGTCTAGCAACATTGCTCAACTCACAAGCGGAGCACACCACGAACGTTGTTAACTTCTGGCCAGTTGATGGAGTACTACACGGGAATCGCCTGACTCCGCGATGATTGCTAGCATCTAATGACCGCCAATGGTCTAATGGAAACCTCAACGGTTCAATAACTTCGCGTAAATCTGGCACGCCAGCTGAAGACGCGGGTGCATGCGAATGATGTATGAACTCTTGAAAAAATCCTTCCCAACGTAACCCAGTAACAGCTTCGAGAGCAAATGATCGAAGGATTTCCGACGAAACGGTATTGGGATACCGAATAATCTTTATGGATGAATCTGTTACGATTGATTGAAAACGTATTCGAAGACTAAAGACAATAGTCCCTCATAATCACGATCCCTTAGTACAAAAGCATAACAGCGATTCTGCAGTAATGAAATGAGATTAAATTGAAACAGTGAACAAGAGTATCTCACCTAGCAGCGTGTAACATGTAAGGTTCGTTGATAGTAAAAGAGGATATTACTAAAGGACTTGTAAATATCTTTATCTCCTCTTTCTATTTTAGAAATATTCAATCATCAATCTTGAAACATCGACAGGCTATACGAACAGTCAGTGATTCGGCAATTAAAAGAACATTTCCGTTTTTTCTTCATATATATATATATTTTATACAACTTTACATCATAATCAAAAGCAATGCAATCCTTGTATGCTTCTCTTCCGTTTCCTTCAATGGTTTCACCTGTTTAATGCTTGGCCGTGACATTCTTTCTCGTTGCCGGCTTTTTGGTTGCATACTGGGCCGTCCTTCGACCCATTTTATGAATTTACGCGTGTCATTCCGTTTCAAAGTAATGTAACCAGTTCCAGCGGATTTGTTATGACAATTTATTTGCGTTGAAAAGTGGCACAAATCTGCCCCGATCCACAAGCCAAAAAAACCGGACAATTGAGTTCACACCACACTACACTATTTCGGGGATAAAAACCCTTTTTGCATCTTCAATAACGTGGCAAGTAATTCAGCCAAGCCGCCTCTCTAGACCTGCACCAAAAATTCGTAGCATTTCTCAACGAGCTGGCCGGGCCAAGTTCTGGTGGGCCAAGTTCAAGTGCGGTTCTTCGGTACGGCCGTACTGTGCCGAATAGTAATTAGGGTCATATTGATGGTAAGCAAACTCGCACATCACGGTTGGGTGCTTCGCCTTTCGACTTCGCCATTATTTTCATGGTCCATTACATTAAAACGCAGTTGCGATGCGCTTAGTGCGCATCGCCCAAGCTCGCAAGGGTGAATGGTGGCCTAAAGGGGCAACACGTTCCGCCATGTTTGATCAATCTTTCCTTAACTCATCAGGAGTGCATACCATTGGCAAGGATTACTGATTCGTCAAATGTATCCGTTCGCCATGCCCGGAGTTCCAGGTCCGTGCTAGAAGCACAGAGCTGGAACTTCCGCCAAATAATTATGCAACTGTCTCTCCGGGTTCCGTACTTTCATTGAATAGTGCCATAAAGTGCAAAAAAGCAACAAGCACAAGTTTTGTTCGGTTATGTTTAGCGCTGTGGGTTGTGGGTATTTCGATTTACGTGTTTATTTTGTGTTGATTTGCATCGGGTTTTGCGTGTTGCCGGCTTGTTATACATCTACGCTTATTTTTCTGCTGCCGGCGAACCTTACTTAGTTGCTTGCATTTGCTTTTAAATATGTTGTGTATAGATTTCATTTTAATCTCTACCATTCGCCAGCGTTTTGGTTTCTATAGCTCTTGATGAATTCGAATGCGTCGCTCTTTGGTAAGTCCCAACTTCCTGCATTAGAACGGATTGTATGAGTGGCCAAGCCGAGCTTTTTGTCACTAGCTGTTTGTTTAGCTATCGCTTAAGCTTTATACTTTTTACCACAACGTTTTCACTTAACTACGCGCTGCTCTTGGGGCCCAGCCGTCAGCTCAGTACAGCCTTGCGCATACAGCTAAAGCTCCATGGATGCATAGATCCGAATCAAATGTCATAGTGCGCCGTTTAGGGGTATCTATCTTAGCATTTTTAATGTTTATCCCTATTCTATTGATTGCTGTGTTTATTTGACAGTTGGTTTTTCGTGCTCTCAGTAAAAATAATCATACGAAAATATGTGATGGTGGTAGTGGTGAAAAGCGTATTGTTCTACTGTGGCCCCGCAACTAAACTCACTAACGATCTTCAGGGATTCGGAGCTACCTGTTCGGTAAGTTCAAAGATGGGCATCATCAACGAATGTCACAACTTTTTACTCGCCGACAAGCTTGAAATTTGAAATTTCTCCTGTTGCATGATGTGGTTTAGTTTATTATACGTGTTTAGGGTTATTGGGTGGTAATAAATTGATTCAAAGATTCAACCACGTCAGATACCTTTTTAAGTTATTGCTATAACAAACTGAACAACAGACAGTGTGTGACACGACAGATTGTGGCAGTACCTTAAAGCATGTTTATGGGTTTGATGTTGAAATAATACACATTTGAATAATGAAACTAATTATCGAAAGCTTTCTGCACACGATGAATTCAAGTAAACTAGTCGGTTTCGCACCATCTCACTGATCAGCAGCTACAGAAAAGTTGTAACTTAGAAAATATGGCTTGAAAGGCTTTAGAAAACGCTCTCTGGTCTATTTGGTTCCTTTAGCTATTGTGTTCCATCGAAATTCCTGATTTGTGTTTACTTGCGTTCTGCTTTCCTTTCTTATGCTGGTTTATATATAGATTATATGTAGCACAATTGGTCCATACAGTTGCCTGGACTAAAACAGTGGACTCGCGTTCGTTGAAAACCGTAATTGAACCCTCTTTCCCTGTGGTTAAGAAGCAACAACTAAAGGGATACGAAATTTGCTCGGGATTTGCTAATATTTTGACTAACTTTGGTGAATCACTGTGTTCGTGGCGGGATATGTTCATAGGTACAGTTTCCTCTCCGGCTAAAATAAGCAGCATTTACCTCACCGTTTACAAATGTTCTTCGTAAGACCTCGTCATAGTCACTGTTTTGGTTTAGTCGCCAAAATGTAACCCATACAGGGGAAGTGTGTGGGAAAATTCTTCATCAAATTCACGAGTTATCTACTACCAACAGGTTTTGTTTCAACTACGCCGATACGCGTGGTGGGCGTACATCTGGCGATGCACACCGATCTTAAGCCTAACCCAAATGGCCGATACACGATTCTTCTTTAAATGCTATGGCCAAGCAAACCTTCATCCTTTAGAAGAATGCTCTTGGCAACTCATTTGCCTACATTTTAGTATTTTATTCTGTACTCTGGAACAAAAAGTAGCACGGATATGGCACGGAGTGCCTCGAGTTGAAAGGTCTTTCGAAGTGTTCTTTGTTTCTACAGGCGAGTTGAACGACTTCTGAGGCTACGTCAATAGCCAGCACAGCAGGACAAAGTCCATCGTCTCAAATTCAGACTAGGAACATGGCTTGGAGGAAGGATACATGGGCTAAAACTTGGGTTCGGATCTTACACTACGTCGCAAGTCTCTGATTTGTTCCTACATTTCTCGCTACTGCACCTCGTTCACTGCACTCGTGGTACAGACTCGCTAGACACTATGGCTAATACTCGTCGACTGTTCGTATCCCTTACGTGGCCTACAATTTGTAAACTATTCTCTAAAGCAAACACAATCTACAGGTAGCAAAAATAAAACCATCCATCATCAATCACCACTCTAATCTGATTCTTAGCCTTAAACACTACGTCCACCGATATCCTCGTCAACTGCGCAGGTCGGCGATTGTGTAACTCTATCACGTTTCCTAGAAAGGGAGCAACAGAACAATTTACGTACACGCAAGGCAAAGGCATTTGTGACACAAGCGTTTTTTTGCGTTTGTGTTTGTCTCAATCATTTGTCGTAAATTGGTTGGCGATACATTTGTTATGTTTTGTTTGCTTCTGTTTGGTTTCCCGTGGCAGGTGGTTTATGTTAAACGGCCTGCACGTGCAAAGCTGCCCAAATTTAGCATTTAGCTCTGGCCACACTCGTGACACTAGGGCTATAGTAGATTCCCTCGGTCCGCTCCTGATCCGCGTCGCTCCTTCTTAGCGTTCACATTGCTACGGTATAAAAATATATGCGTGTAAATGTATATACACCGAACGCGGCAACGGTTCCACATCGAACGGCAGTTTCCATTTGCTAATTAGTTGATGTTGCGAAAAGTGAGAGAAATGCACAAAACAGTAACGAAGCATCGAAACTGTCATCTCATCCTCGGTTGGGTGATTGGTGATCTCCATTTGGGTGGTAAGATGGAAAGGAAACTTCTTTTGGTTTGAAACACAAGCTTACATTTAGAAAACGCAACCACATCCACCGATTGTTTTTTTCCGACAGGAAGAAAAACTGAACGTAAGGTCAAACGGGACCGTTACAAACCTCATCCTGTGTGCGAGACCCAGAAACGTGCACTACGCTCTTCTTCCTCTGATAAGCAATACTGAAGCAAAGCCGAGTGGACGAACGGTTTTCTACTGTGATGAGCACGTTGGCGCTTTGGTGACCGCACAGCAGCCCCGTTGTTAGCGGCACGTATTGCGGCTTACGCGCATTATCCTGTTTAGGTGTCGCCGCCCCTGTATGAACTATGCGTCGAGCACCGAGTAGAGAGCCTCTTGATAATTGCAGTTCCTAGCGATAGCGGTATCTGTTGGTACTTGCCAAAGCACACGTTGAAGCGATCGCGAATGAGTAGTTTTCGTTTGAGTTTCATTGTTTTTTTTTCGATTTCCGTTTTCAATTTTTCATCCCTCTATCCGTATCCGTGTGCACGCCTAGCAGCTCGTAAACGATTCCTCCATCACGGCGTCAAGCAGCTTACTACTATCACTATCTTCCCTGTCCGCTACTGCTTCTTCTGTACGCTTGGCATCGTTCATGGTATCGACGGAACCTGACGTAGGATCGACGCCTGTATCGTTACCACCTATCTTCCTGACAGCGCTCAGTCCCAGCACCGACGAATGGCCGCCGGCAAACGGTAGGGGTTTACGGTGCTGATTGCTGCTGTATTTCGCTATGTTTATCTTCTGCCAGGCTACTGGCAGCATCAAATGCTACGGACTGTTGGGATGCTCAAAGATCCGCTTGCTTATCAGCGGCGACTGCAGATGTCGGTGCGGAATGACTTCCCTCTCTGGAGGAAGTGGCCAGATTTCCTGGGGGATAAAAGAAAATCAAAAATGGAACCGTTTCATACTGTAGAATTGATTTAATAGAGACAGAGAGAGAGGGTCACACAACTGCTCACCTGCAGAGATCTGGCTCGTTCTCAGGAACTGGCCTTATCCTTTTTTAGCGAGAACGAGCTCATCAAGTTTTTTAACGTCGCACCGATTCCCTTTCCGGGCGTGTGCGAGTCGGCCGAGTAGCGACCGCCACCTTCCGGGTGTGCGTCCAAGCATTTCTGGTACCGGAGCTGAAATACGGACGACAATATGACAGCGTTAGTGGTCTTGACTTCTGTTGACTTTGGTCCTCGGAGTCTCGGGTACCTTGCACGCAGCCTCTATCGTCTTGCAGAGGGGCCCACTGGTTGGCTCGCAATAGAACACGTGTGCCACGAACTTGTCCTGCGCGGTGTGCATGATGAAGGCGCACTGCTGCGCGTTTTTTCCAATACCCAGGAAACTCAAGTACCGTACGCGGCACTCGCACAGCAATCGTCCCTCAATATCCTGTTCGAAGAAACGAGCGAAAAGTAAAGCCAAAATTAGTCAATTAGCACCAGGTTACTCAACAAAGTCTACTACGTGAATCATTCTTCTAGGGCCTGATGACGAGAACGATGGATGGTGAAAGCTAATATCGAAACGTTTGGGAATTCCGTTTATATGGATTTCAGAACGTCCATTTGAAACATACCGTTTCCAAAATTGGAACAGATGCAGATATTGGAACAAACTAGTGTTACCAAATACAAAATATAACTTAGCATAGCAAACCGCGAGCGGTTTAGTAAAGCTAAGCCCTTTCGACCTATTTGGTCATTTGCTATCCGGACGGCTGGTGTTGTTACATGATAAGCCACCGAGTTGTAGCCGAGTCGACCTAGAAAGTCCTGCTCGTATTATGTCGCAATTGTTTTGACTTCACACGAAAAAGGCCGTAGGCTAAGCAGTACGTAATGATGAAGACAAAATTGAATGCTAGAGCCATCGCGACTAGTAAATTCCGGGTTCATACCAGTAACTGGTAAAAGGTTCTAGCTTAAAAGGTGACCTTACCGATGTGTTAACACTAATCATACTCGGTGCCACCGATACGTTGACGTAGTCCCAGGATTCCACCGGCGTACTGGTTAGCTTATCGATAGCGTCATTTAGCACCTCGATACCGGTCGGTTGGCTTACTTCGGCACAGCCAACGTACTGCGCCCGTAATACTTTCTTTGGTTCTTCCATCGGAGTGGGGAAAGATTGTGCTGTGGCGAAAGTTGAACAAGAAATCCGTTGCTGGCGTACGACACGATCGGTATTTTGTAGTTTGCGTGCTACTTACGATGTCGTATCCATCGCCGGTTCTCAGTCGGTAGATCCGTCGGACGTATAGCGCACCGGGTGCTGCTCAGGTTGGACCCGTTTGTGTCGAGTTGGAGGGAACGTTCGATCATTATTCGCTTACAAATATCTCTGCAATTAAGCAACATGATGGAAAGCAATAAGGCAAAACTCTCGCTGAGTATGCATTTCTACCATACCTGAGCGTGTTAGCAATCGTTCTGGCAGCAGTTTCGCAGCGAAACACGTGACACATATGAATCCTGGTGAGACGATCGCGAGCCACGTAAGCAAAATCTCTGAAAAATAGTAAGGGGAGAGGGAGAAACCACCAATGAGATCACCAATCGATTCCGGGGACCTGGCTTGGTTGAGAGGATTGTTCTTGCTGGCCACACATTGCAGGTCAGGACCTTCAGAGGGATTGCGTTAGACGCATTCGGTTTTCTTTCCTGTAGTAACAATTTACCTTTCACTGCAAAACGGCCCAAACGTGCCCAGCGTCGTTATTGTGTGTATGTGTGTGATTATCATCATCATCATCATCATCGTTGTCCCAATCGATAAGACGCCAGTGGAAAACGCACATAAAAGAACCGAAGATGGAAAAGGCAATAAACGAGCGTTTCAGAGTAAATCGATAGAGAGAGAGAGAGGGAGAGACAAAGAGATAGAGATAGAGAGAGTCAAAAGAAGGTCAGGGAATAAGCACGACACTCGGAGAAAGGGTTCTAAATAACGTTTTAAGAACACAATAAATGTCTGACGTGAAAGTGGAGCAGCAGCCAGAGTGAGGTTAGGTCGGTAAAGTGAAATGATATAAACAATAAGACGTCTAGCTATCAGCGATTCGGTCTTGCCATTCGGTTCACTCAAACCAAAGTGCACGTAGACCAAGATCACGTATGGATGGTCGGTCGCGTTAATCGCATGTTGATGATGATGCAAGCCATTTTGAGTACGAATGTTATCGAAGCTTACCGGCCATTGTCACGCCCAACGCCCCACACACGTATCGTGTGGATCGGCTGCGAGTTTAGTATTGTCAAATTTTCCGGATCTATCAGCTTGAGAGCGCCTTCGTCCAGGTCCATGAATAAATCCTTGCCCTTTTCGAACCGAATTACAGAGAAAAAAGAGAGAGAGAGTTAGGGAAATACCGAGAAGCTATAGCATTAGAAAAGCGTCCACACAACCACAACAAGTGATGGCCGTGGAGTTGACCGTAAAGCAGCCATTTTGATACTTTCAATGTTTGCCCAAAACATCATCAGACATCCTCCGTAGGGGGAACACTTACATCACCCCATCGACCGACGACGTCCAGCATGTCGTTGCGGCCGAGCGACAGGTCGACGATGCATTTGTTGACGGCTTTCGACGACCGTTCCGGCGTCAGGTCTTCCTCGGCAATCTCGACCCAGCCGAGCGACCGGACGGCAAATCGTATCGGGCGATCGGTGTCGGATTTCAGTGGAAAACTTCGTCGTCTGGAAGGGACGAGAACGTTTATGGTATGTGACAAGCGCTTCAGTCACTAACAAAGTTACTTTGTTTTTGACAAATCGAAAAGTGCGTTTCAGTTAATCAGTTTAAGCGAAAGTGCAGCTTTGCCGAGCCGACCAAATGATTTTATACTGTTAAAAACTTTCTCTTTAGCCTCGTGACCTCGGCCGGTGCGTACTCACTTCAGTGCTACGTCTTCTCGCCTGCGTCGTTCGTCTTCTTGGTCCAACGCCGAACTAGTGCTACTTCTGGTGACCGATGACGTCATGCTATCGTAGAGGGCAGACTTGGTGGAGTTACCGCCACCGCCGCCACTACCACTGGTGCCACTGCCATCCTTTGCCCCGTACAGACTGTTCAAGGCTTGGGTGAAGGACGAGTTCTGTATACTTTTCGGTATCGGAATGCTAGGTGTCTTCAGCTCCCGGTAGCTAGCATCCTTCGGCCACACGGGCGGCTCGCGCTGGATAGTCCCCGACTTGATGTGCCAGTAGTACGGCCCGCTGTTGTCTGCGGCAGACAAGCGAAACATTTGTAAATATGGACTTTGGACTTTGGTTCCAGATTGTGCCTGGAAGAAAATCTGTTTTGGTTGGGCCACCGCCGGCTCCCGTACCTTCGTGTTTCTCCCAGCCCGGTGGTAAGTCTTTCGTCTTGTCCTTATCCTCGATAGCTTCGATATCCTCCCGCCGACCGTTCTTGTCCTTGTCGGCCGTCTCGTCCTCATCGTCGTCCTCTTCCGATGGCACTTCGCCGACGGCTTCCTGCTGTTTCCGTTTGTTGGGCAGCGCGTACAGATCGTCCGAGTTGAGCGTGCCAGGGATGTGCTGGATTTCCTGTGCCTTTTCACCGTGCTCCGGTTCCTGATCTTTCTGCGTTTTGGACTCGTTCGGAGATGTGTCTCCCAGCAGACTTTTCTTCTCCTTCGGTGAACTGAAGGGTGAGCAGGTGGAAAAAAAAATGTTATTACCACGGTTTGGATGTACCGATGCGGCCACTGAGCCCTCCGTTTTCGTGCGCACCTGGCATCCGCCGGGTTGTCCTTCAGCTCTACGCCCATCGTGTCCAGGTCGAGCACACCGTACCCTTTTCTGTTGCTGCCGATCATTTGCGTCCCATTCTGGACACCAGCAATCGGCCGGAGGGTGCCCTGCTGCTGCAGCTCCGAGATGATTTCCTCGTACAGGTGCGAGTTCCGCTCCATACGCTGTGGGTCCATATGGTAGTTGGGATTCTCGTAGCTTAGAAGACCATTTTCTGGGGTTGTGGAAATGGAAAGGAAACAGAGTGGGAGGTCCCAGAAATTTAGTTACCACAGTTCGGCCAACAAAGCGACGTCCAATACACGAACGACTAGAAAGTGGACACAGAAACACTTTTACACAAAATACAAAGACGGCACATTGAGCCAATATTTCGAGCCGGCACATTGAGTTCACATTTTAAGGTGCTCTACATTGGGCTTTCGTACAGAAATGCTTAATGTAAGTTACTATTTTTTACGTAACCATAAAGAATCTCCACGTTGTTTGCTTGAGCAGAAAAAAAGTTGATACCAGTAAATGAACGAAAAAAGCACCAACTTTTACAACCACAGTTTTTTACGACATTAACATACTCTAACGATTCAAGCCGTGAACATTGGTTTTGTTTTATAAAACAGCACGTACATCTTCGTCAATGAAGTAAATCTACCTCAACTGCAGGTCAAGCGAAGCACGAACAGAGTTTTAACAGTAAACAATATATATTCTACAGTTCACTACATTTAGCGCCTTGCTTACTTTTGTCTAACAAACACCTCCACATATGGCCTCCAGTTATTTAGGTGTACAGATACTTTCAAATAACGCCCAATTCTCGGATGTTGCATAAATATTCAATCGTAACAGCAAAACCGTAAACAGATCCGCTACTCGAACCCTGCTCTGGGAGCAGCAAAAAAGCGTGCAAAACAGATCCCGAAAGTACTGAAATCAATATGCATCGGTTATGAGATTGCTATTTTGTTTGCGAAACGAGAACAATATGCTGCCGAAATTTGACATTCGGCATCACAGCGCTCGCAAGCGCGAGTTATGCTGGAACCGTTATCGATTGGAAGCGATACACCTGGGCGAGCTTTCTTGTATCGAAGCATACGAAAATGATTTCGAACCTTCAGGCGTTGGAAGATGCTGGCTCATTTGAAATGCTTTTGTAAGGAATTTTTTTCCAAAAAAAATTATTATTCTTGTTTTGATAATGCTTTCCAAAGCTTAAAGTAAACACTCAAAGTTCCACTTCCATAACACGAATCTTCGCTGACTGCCCACAAACGAATTGGACAAGAAGTGCCACCTGCCGCGCAACACCAGCAACGATCTGTCTAATTAAAGCAACGGAAACGGAATTTTAATTTCAATCAAGTTCCGATTCCAAAGTGAGTGCGAACATTTTACTCCAACCCACCACCCAAGGGGCCACAGTTTCATCGCATTGTATGGATGCCTAATCAAAACTCAGAAACAAAGGTAATCAAACTGATACTAAATTTTCTTAGCCGTTTTGTCGGCTTCTTTTCCTTCCTTTCGGCTCATTGACCGGAATCTTGGGGCTTAATTTGGCAATAGGCCACCGAACGCACACGACACCATCTACGGATTGTTCTTCCCGACAAAAGTTTAACTCGCTGCTGACTTAAAACTACTGAGACGAATTGAGTACGTGACGTCTTCTTTCATTTGCCTCGATTGGCACAGCCGGTGATGTAGCCAGTAATTGATGGGTTGTTGGAGTACAAAAATCACCGGAATTAACGAAATGTCGTATTTTTATGTTTTCATTGAAATTCACTAAACCTTTATCAAATAGTATCTAACACTGAGTAGCAAAAGTTAAGTCTATTTTATCACATCGCTATTCTTAAGCCAAAAAGCTCTTCAATTTGTTCGGCGGTTGGTCTCCTGTCTGAGACAGAATAGGACCAATCGAAACTTTGTTGAAAAATCCAATTCTATTTAAACAATTTGGCTCATAGTGACACATCCTGATTAGAGCTGAAAGACTGTTGTTTTTCCAGAAAAAGTTTCCAATTTTTAATTTCAAGAATTCGGTGCCCCCTTAGAAATTAGAGTCGATGAGGTCTTACATAAACATTTGCCTCAAATTTATACAATGCCATTAATGTAATGCGTTAACTTATGTGATATTGTTCAATATTGTTTGCTAAGGATTGTAAGCAATACATTGTTAGTCTCCAGGACATAACTTCCAAATATGAAATATTTTTCAGTGTAGCCTGCATTTTATAAGGGATGCCGAACTGTCACATGGTTGGTTAGCTAAGGAATTAGCTACCTTCGAATGGGTTGTAAAATACCCCAGCTCAATTGGTTCAAAACGGACCCCAACGGATCACACAAGGTTTATGCAAATCAGTTACAATATGGTTGCAAGTGTTAATCACATATTTTCAGTATTTTTTACGTTCTATTTACTTTAATTCATCACCATCCAACACATGTAGTCAAACAATTCGCCGTGTTTACTGAGCTTTCGCACGTTTCTCCAAGTTTGTTAATATTTGAACCTCACACAAAAACATTAATAAATAAAGTGGTCAACGATCGATTTGCTTGCAACATTTTCCATCTTTCCACCACCATCGTGCCTGTGTGTGCCAACACGCACAACCACCAGACCGGATAAAGAGCGGATTCCTTTCCTCGTTTTTGTGTGTGTTTTGGACCGGCTCACTGCCAACTGGCGCAAACGGTGCGAACTCAGAACTCTTGTGCCCTTTTTTCGGGCCCCTAGATATGGACGACTTGAGCGCACCGAGCCATGCTGTTCTGTCGCACGTTATGTTTGATATTGCGAACCCATCCCGCAATCACCTGGAAAAGCTTACGAGGCGGGCGTGGTGTGGTGTAAACCCGGAACATCAACGGATCCGCGCTCCGGCCTGCGGCAGGCGTCAAGGCATCATAAAAGTGACGCACGTGTAATGAAATCTGAATCATAAAAAGCGCCAGCACCGCCAATGGCGGGCCGCCCCGGTGTCGGTTTGTTATGTTGCGGGCTATGTTGTGTTGTCTGGCCGGCGAAAGGCACGTTGCCGCACGCGCTGTCAATCCTTCGTGGCGCAGCCAAAAGGTTGTCGGTTCATTCTTTCGCAGCAGTAAGTGGAAAATGGCTTGGTTTGCTCGTTCGGAAAATTCGAGGACCCCGCCGCTCGGCACCCGGGCGGACGTGCCCCACTGACTGCCTGCCTGACGAGCGGCACGAATTTTAAGTTGAAAACAATTTCTGCGTAAACGCGTAAATAAGGTGCGAAGTGCACGCGAAGTTCAGGCCAACGGCGTGGAGACGGCCTTCCACCGATCGATCAGGCACCGGCTTCCGGGTTCTTTAGATAGCCATTTACGCGGGTTGCTCGAGATGGCACCAAACAACGACTTGCTGACTACGGTTTTGAGCCTGAATTTATGGCCATTCGTTTGAAGGGTGCACGAATCAGGAAAGTTTTCTTGATACACGAAGAAAATGAGCGTTGGTCGTGCTAATGAGCATCACGTTTTGCGCAAAGGGCAAAAAAGGTTATTCCATCATGCAACTTTCATGCACTACGCGCCTAGGTGCAATTTATCTCGTCCTGTCAGACTTGAGTGCATTCTGCGGTCATTAGGTTCGTGTTGTCTGGATCAGGCTTCGCAAATGCGCGCTATTGCTGGCACTATTGCAAAATAACTGGCAAGTTGTTAGAGCTGAGTTTTGAACTTATCTTCCTGTCCTAAGTTGGTGCATTGGACCAGAACAGTGAAAAAAATAATTTCATTAACAATAGTTTTAGTATTTAACCATTTTGATAAGCGGTGGTGTCGGTACTGATTCAGGTATATTACTTCAATTAAGTTCAATTATTTCGGTTCGGAATGTTGATGAGCTTTTGATTGGTTTTACGAACTACATAGAAAACATTAATCTAAAAAAATTGATCTGTAATCTGTCAAAGGACGTATCTTTTGGTTCTTGAAAGAATAAGTATCCTTTTTTTTAATTATTTTACATAAATTGTAAGCTGTAAGATGCATGGTCGAATGTGGTCTTTGCCACAGACATTCACCACCACGATCACTAAAATACGGTTAATACGTATACATTTTGTACATATTGTTCCTCGATTTACTTGATGATATTATCCGACATGGGAAACTATTCATTTTCTTCCGGGTCAGACCCGAGTGCTGACCTATTACCGGTCCATGGCAAAATCACAAATTCCACCCAATGTTCACCTCGTGTTTATTCGAACTGAACAACACTAACGTGTATCGGAACTGCTGCTGCTGTTGCTGTGTCCTATGTATTAACAGATAATATCCGTTCATTTTTATGGCTCGCTGGATAAAGCAGGTCCATTTGGCCCGTTCCGTCGGCTTCCAATAACACTTAACCCCGAAACCAGAACCGGTCACGTTCTTAGAGCATCTAACGCTGTGACCGCGAAGTTGGCCTTAAGAGACTAAAAATGTTTACATGGTCATGAACACCCCGTATGTGTGTGACCAACTAACTTTAGTAAAGATTTAGCTCCACGCGGGCGAACCTCGTGGCCATGGTCCACGAGTTCGACTTCTTTCTAGGGTCGGTGGATTATTAGATTAGAACAGAGTTAGTTTTATGGTGTTTATTTTCGGGTCGAGGAAGAGTGTTTTTATTGCGTTTTAATTTATTTATGCCCTGCCCTGCGGGGTGAAGGTACCGTGGCAAGGACTTTGGCCAGAGTGCATGGTACTTTTGCTTTTCTCCTAGTCCAACCTCCCCCTGGGTCGTAAAAAGTAAATGTCGTGCAAAACGTCATCGACATCCACTGAGCGCACACGGCAAGTCCCAAGTACGATTTGACCTCCACTGCAATTTGACTGATGAGCCGTTCCTGAAATATCGCCTCATAAACCGGCCGACCAAGCTAATGCTGCGAAAAATCATTCACTACAAGCTGTCCAAATAGCTGCTCAAGATTATCCTCCACTGCGAAATTGTGGTAGTATTTCAAAAAGGTTTGGATGTAATTGTATGATTTTTGTGTATTATTTCACTTTTCAGTCCAATTAATGTGGTACAAAAATCGTACATTAGTTTATGAAAATAACAGGACCTTATGAAAGACCGCTGGACCTTATGTTAAAAGTCAGTAAAGGTCAGCGTAGATAAAGGTCAGCGACTAATTGTGCCCTGTGACCTGACAGTGCATTCAACTTTAAGTAGACGGTAATACTTCTCAGTTACGTTACATTTAAAACAGCGATACTCAACAAATGCACGATAGTCCTTTTTAAAGCATAAACAGTAAACCGATAAAACACCACATTTAGTACACAGCAGTATACGGGACTGAGCACAACGAGGCGCATTACACCTAAACTGACGCTAAAACACCTAAACACCACCTAAACTAATCCACAACACTATAGGAAGGGCAACATAATAAGCACAGTGGGCAACAACAGCGAGTGACAGAAACGTTGCGGAAGCGTTGAAAGTGGCATAATTTACCTAGGAAAATATCATCATCGTCGATATTTTGCTGATTGGCTAGCGTTGCAAGTGCCGCCATAATTTTGCAAAATTCTATTAATGAGGGTGGCGGCAGCAAGGCCACACTCAATGGTTGGCGGATCAAAATATCACCTGACAACATTCAAATATGAGCAAGCCGCGTCTTACCTGCAAAGAAAAGGAAAGGTTCTGGTTAGAAAATTTATGGTGAAGTATGTAAACGGTAACGGTATGTGATTAATGTTTAATATAGGAAACACAAACAATTAAAAGAAACACAAATAAATTCCCAAAGTGGAATATTTACTCTATGCATGATCGACTTCTCATAACTGGAGTCATGATCAGCCACGAATTAAGTATGAAAATATTGCGATGTATAACAAAGAACCATCGAACGGAAAACGTACAAAGTTGTTCTTTATCCTCACAGTGTGGGACGTGCAAAAAAACGATAACTGGACCGCTTTCCGTTGCGAACCGCATCCGGTGGTTGGAACTTCCTTTTCCAACACATGAAACACACGCCCACAGTGGTGCGGGTTGGAACATTTCCGTGAAGGTTAAGAAAACTGGGAGCTTATTGCATAAAGGACACACCAGGCAGAAACGTTTTTGTTACTCGCAAAATGACCCTTTGTGCAGTGAGACGTGCAGAAAGACGTGTGCTGTTCTGCGTTCTTCGTACGAGTGTGCAATGCAATCTTCTTTGGCCCAAAAAACTAGAATATCCCTTCCCGTTGCATCGGCGGAAAACAAAGGATCTGGTAGGATGGCAAAAAGCTCTCGTGAGATCAATTTGTAACAACGTTTGTCATGCTTTGTCTGGCCATCCGGGAAGCGTAAGGAAAAAGAGCTTCGGATGGGAACATGAGCTACAGTTTACGGACCGAACTGTTTTCGCCTTCATAAGGGTAAGTTTCCGGCACTTTCGAAAACTATTTTGCAGTCGGACCTAAAGTACGTGTCTCAGTGAGATCGCTTTTATAACGTCATCAAGAAGGGTAATGGTTAAGTTAGACGTAATCAATTGATGGTACAGAATGAAGTAATCCACATTGGAATGGTTATATCAGTTCGGCGCCAGAAGTGTGGCTCGATCCATCCATCAAAACGACGAAGCGCAACACTAACCTATAATAATGTTTGCTCCTTTGAGTCCCATCGTGACCGCCGCATCGGTGCTAATTTTTATCGTCAATATCAGCCCGGTGGTCAGCAGGTTGAGCTGGACCAACGCATCGATCAGCACACTATTGATTGTGTTTATCAGCAAACACAACGACAGTAATGCGGCTCGATACTGCAGCCGTTGCCCGAAGTACGCCACTTTGATGACTAATTGTTAGTATACGGCGCCACTCAAACACAAACACTAGCGAACCGCGCGGATTAAGCGCGTGCCGTAAATTGATACGCAATGCCGAACGAAAGGACCAGCCGAGATTTAGATTTAGACATCACATCACAAAAACACACACGCGCGTGGTATCTGTTGCCTTCCAATGGCTTCCACAGGGAGTTCCACCAGCGCTGCTTATTCGCCGACACTTAACATGGCTTCATTTCGGTTTGGTTTCACTTAAGGACCGCAGGACGAAAGGGATTGATTACTTGTATAATTCCACTGTTTGAAAGCATATCTCGGCTTCGGCGTTGAATGAAGTACTCGAGTCCCGGCAAACGGATCACTCTCTGGTGAAGCCACCTTCCCTCATGGGGTCGAAGATAGCGACTAACCCGACGGCGCTCTCGGGGAAACGGCTCTTCGTTAGCCAGCCTGCGCATACCGGCCGAGGCGAAGAGCTGACGACCGAGCACAGGCCGGCCGTGCCGTCTACTTCCGGCGATGACTCATCGTGCTCCAGACATACCGGCGCGTCCACCTCACGATAGCGTCATCCGACGGTGTAAAATTAGACGACTGGAAGCACCACAAGTGTTACGACGAGTGTTTACTGGCTGGCAGGTTGTGCATTTAACGAATCTCGCCAAAGCCATTAAGGGGGCAGCGATTTAAGGGCAGTTTAATTTACAAAACTTAATTTACCCAACCGGGCGCGGTTTGCACAATCACATTCTCACTAGCGAAAAGTGGGTGACTCCCCAACGGGAGTCTCCTGGAAATTCCGGCCCGGGACTCAACGACCGGAACACGATGCGAATAATGTCCTTTTTCGTGTCGCTCTTTGTTCGAAGCTCTCGCGAGCGGAATCTTTGCGCACACACCGATGGTGCACCGGTTCGTACATCCTCTTTTTTCCTCTTTTTCGGCATGAGGCCGAAACGGCCATTCCGCGGCTACAAGTCGTAAACGTTCTCTGCAGCAGCGCCGTCGTCGTGCAGCGTCGCGCTTTATTATGATGCGGTGCCCGGCACCCGGTGCATGAAGTACTCTTCTGCGTCCCCCGGAGCATTGGCAAGTTCCTTGGGGTTTTTCCCCTGACCGGGCAAGCACGCCAGCAGCAGCGCCACAAGGGGGAATTACTTATTTCTGCTCCACCATCACGTTCGGATCTCGGTTTCCGGGAGCGCGGAAGGACCGACAACGATCGCTCGGGTGACACGAAATCCACGAACAATCTACGCCACGGGTAACGTGAAAGGCTACTCACGTTTCGAGTCGGTCGGGTTTACGGCCTGTGTCGTAGTTGGAAGTATTCGTTTTGCTGGTTTCTTCAGGGTCCAAACATTTGGACGCCATTTCGGTCAACTTCTGATCCGAGTACAAACGAAATTTTGCGATGATCAACAGATTTGAAATTGGTTACAAGAAGGTCTACAAATATGTTTGCTAACTTGGCCTTGTTATTGCTAGTGTTGAGCCAGACAGGACTATTCGACTGACGGTACCTAACCTTTCTGGGTACAGCCCAGACAAGGTTCTATATGTCTATGGCATGAGTATATTCACGTTCTCCTGCAACCGATGAAGAACTCCACGTTGAGCAACTGAAGAATCTCGACTCGTATAGCGTAACCTAATACTATACTATCTTTCATCACAATCATTTGTGAGAAAGGCTACACAGGCAGAGCTAGGTTGGTCCACATTGGTACGTCGGCTTTGTCGTGGTGGTCGTCAGGTCACAAAGACGCTCGTTGAAATAGAATAAAGACTAACATTGGTAGAAACTAGATAAAAGAAATGTAAACCTGTTCGAAACTTCTATACAAACATGAGCAAAAACGATACGCCTTTTCACTGAGTCTTCGACTCCTTGGCCTCTGGCAGCCGTTTCTGCATGAATGAAACGAAACAGAGGTGCTCAGAAGCTGTCTTCCTTGCTGTCGCTGGCGAAGCACAGCGAACGAAAAGAAAAAGAAAACTTATACCAATTTTGAAGTTTTTCCATCATCATAATCATTGTCACCATTCACGCCAGAAACGAAAGGACTTCCCACTTCGTTGTTTACGCCATTGTTCCGAACGAGATCGAGGCAAGAACCGCCGACAAATGGACGACAACCAAACCAAACACACCACATCCATGTCCTGGGGAGGTCAACTACTTTTCGGTCGGCGGAACACCGTGCCAAGGGGCCAAGTTCAATCCACTTCGGATATAAGAACGGAAAACCTTGATGGCTCCGAAAAAAATCATATTCCTTGCCGCCGGGCCAGGCAACCATTTCGGGGTTCGGCGCATTCTGCTCGTCCGTGTTTCTGTGTCACACACGAAAAGCGGCCCTTCGAACCCACCGGAAGTTGTTTCGGGGAAATTGAATTCAGCCATACGGGAAATGATCCTGCCCTGGCCTGGACCAAGTGGCTGCGCGTTCGCTGGTTCGCGCTAGACCCAACGACAAGTTTATCGGTTTCCGTTCTACACGAAACGAAATCTACAATCTACAGGTCGGTCGCCCCGACCCCGAAGCGCACGAAAGCGTTTCCGGATTGCCGACCCTTGCAGGAGGACCGTAACGTCCGTTATGACAGCAGCGACGGAAATAACGGAATGTCAATATGGCGGAACCACCACGCAAACGAAGGCCGAACGAAGAGGGTACAATAAAACGGAGAATGCTATCAAATCGGTGTTGATGCGATTAATAGACGGTCTTAAGCGTCTCGAAAAATGGTGGTCCCGACAGGCTTGCCCAAGAGGCCATCGGTCAGCGGGTCGGACTGCTCGGAGTGCGGAATGAACAACCTTCTATACGAGAGTCGTCGTTGACAACACAGTGGCCATTTCGGCCAAATGGTTTTGGCAAATGACCAAACAATTTGTCGGTTGTTAAGGCGTATGTCGCGCAGTTGTTTGTCGATATTTTGCATACAAGTAGTTAACCCCGCAAGAGAGTGAGACGTTTGCTGGCAAGCATCGCCCTTTTTGTATTTTTTAAGTCGGACTGTTATGTCTTCCCATCCACACGAATCTCGTCTGAATAGCATAAATCAATGACAGAATAGTTTTATTTTTTACGATAACTTAAATAACGATATTCTTCGCCCTAATTCGAGCATTAGTGTTCCTCCGAACAAACCTCATCACATTTGGGGGTCCGAAACTGTAGTCACTTGGATATGCATTCGAAGCATCGCTGGTATTCAAATGGCTCCCACTATGCAACCGAAGGTCAGCAGCAGCGTGTGCTAACTCCCTGGCCCACGTGCACCACATAGTATCCTTTCAGTTCTCTCTCTCTCTCTCTCTCTCTCTCTCTCTCGTCCTCCTCTCTATGTTCTGCCAAGTCTTTCCTCTCTATGTCCAGTATTGGCAGGCACCCACGCGGACGCCCCCCAATCACTCGATCGATGTCGCTCACTTGGAATGACCTTGAGCGCTGTGGGCCGACCTCCGCAGACGGGAGCCTTCCAAAGCCGGTAGATTCCCGCTGGGATAGGCGCCCTCTCACCGCAAGAAAACGGGGCTAGTGGCGGAGGTCGTTAAGGGGGGCTGCGCGACGGGCGAATGGATGAATTGTAATTTTCCGTAGGCGTCCTTAAGTCTGGAATCGATCCATTTCGCTTCCATTTGACCGACCCACAACGATTCAAGTCACCCAGCAGTCAGCGAACGACTTATTATGATAAGAAAGTATGGGGCGCTACTTTTCTACTGGCCGTGCGGGCACCAGACTCAGCTAGGACCTCGGACCTCGGGGTTCAAGTTACCTTGTATGAAAATATTTTGTTTTCCACGTGACGTTTGGCCTCTGGGCGGTTCGCAGGTCGCGCATTCGGAACTCGAAAAGTGTGTCGACCGAAGTTTAAGACATTATTCGATCATTCTCGGAAAAAATTATAAAAAACAGACTGTGTAGAAACTTAAATCTAACACTGTAGGAAGCTCGGACAAGCTCAGAAAAGACTAAATAACGAGCTATGGCAAACATGGGTTGTGGGTGTATAATTCAATATCATAGGAATGGGCCACTTGGTGTATTTGGATTTGGCCTATTATAATAGGAATATTGCAAAAATTATTATGGAATCACTATCAAGTGTACAAGAATGAAACCGTACTTCATCCAACGAGGACATAAAGAACGGCCTCTAACATTTCGTATATCCTTTGAGACCCTCGATTTCGAACAATATTAAATCGATTATAAGATCCGTTTCGGAAATACTAATTTAAAAGGACCATATTTATTGTCTTAGAAGGACGGACCGGGCCGTATTTATATCACCATGTGCTGATCATATAAAACGGCCCAAATCTACCGCAGATATCGGTTTTCTGTTTTATTTGTCAAGCATGGTGTCTCAATTTGGTAGAAGGAATTAGTTGCTATGATATTTTGCTTGGTTTTTTTTCTTTTGTATTATATTGCTATGACGGCTTGCCAAAAATAACGAAGCATCGTATTTTTTAATGAAAATGCCTCACTGCAAAACCTCAAGCAACAACCAGGCTGTTCAGTTAAGGTTAATTCATTCATGTTCAATGTTGTTCCGGTTCCAGGGACACATAGTTGCACATCATATATTAGTGCTTACACAATTTTACATGGCTGGCTCAATAAATAGTCTTCCTGCCCATCAAAATTTTGAACAAAAATTGTTTTCTCATAGAACGCGCCATCTACTAATAAGGATAGTAGTTCCGTTTTATCTAGTTATTCTCACAGGCGGTTACTTGAAACAAAGTTACTGGTGAGAGACAAATCCTCTGGCCTGTTTGTGACGATGTTTTTAGACCCTCTTAGGAGGAATCCACTAGGGTCCACCAGGAAGTACAAGCTCACAATCCCACTGTCCTGCCCTTCAGCTACCCACTAGTGGACGAAAAATCCACTATCGCGAACCGATCCCGAGAGCCTGGTGGCGATAAAAATATTTGTACTTCGTAACGACTCCAGGCATTACGATGGTCCTAGTACATGAAGTTTTATTACCCTGGCCCATTGATGTTTATATGAGTTTTGTTTTTTCTTACTCTACTCTAACCGAAGCGATGCCATTTTGCGTCCCTGCTTGAGCTTAATCCAGCCATGGTACATCTTCGCCTCGTCGTACACTTTTTTCCCTGTAGCCAGCGCAACCCTACGGGCCAAGGTTCAGGTTGTCTTCGTTGGCCTTTTGCTCCGTAGAAGTAGGAGCACTGGAATGAATTGTTGATGTACACGGCTCGCTGTTCTGAGCCGGAACAGTGTTCCGTCGTAAAATGGAAGAAACAAAAAACTTGTTCACAGCCATAATTTTCTTCTTGGGCACTGTAACAATGTAACCATCCTTAAGCTTTCCTTTGGCGACATTTTAGATCATTTTGATCGGTATCCCGCGGGCGTTGGCAAGAATAATGCCAGCCCTCACTCGAAGGTGTAGCGAACGTTAGGTAAATTTCAATAGTGTTTTGAGGTGACGAGGTTTGAGGTAAAATAAAAAAAAGGATCAAATAACTTTTGTGAATGAAACATATGAGCTTTAAGTACAGAGAAATGTGTATTCTGTGAAAAATAATATCTTCAAACTTACCATCTACCTGGCATTCGTCAAAAACTGTACATAACCACAGAAAGGGGATTCATTCCTGCAATAAAAAAGTAAAACGTCATGTTATAGATTTTTACCATTACATCGCTCTATTCAAAGTAGTATACTTCATAAAAATAATCATCTAAATTAATTAAAAAAGTTGTGTTAGTTACACTTTCTACAACCCAAGAACGGTTGAACCGATTTGGCACGGCAGCTTAGAACCAGAACGCACATAAGATACTTTTTATCCCCCGGAAGTCCGATCCACGGAAACGCCGGAGCATCGCGAAATGAAATCAGGTGTGACGGCGCACGCCGGGAACAGCTTCATGAAATCGACAAATTCTCAAAATTTCGTAATTGTACTGTTTCGCTCAATCTACAAATTTGATCCTTGGTTGGCATCACTTGATTTATTTTTCAGACTTTTGATTTCTTTTTTCTTTTTCAAGACTTTTTTCAAGATTTTTTCAGAAGACATTTTCAAGCGAAAATGATACTAGTTGTGGTTAGGATTATAAATTCGATAATAAGGCTAAGCTAGGATGATATCAACGTGGAGTACACTCTTGCTTTACATGCTCACTAATCGACACTTGCTCCATCGGAGCCTACTGAGAGTGTGACTCATTCTCAGCAAGCATCGCCAGTTTTGCATCCGTCGGCATGGAAACCCTTGAAAGGGCTTACCGCCGCGATATCTCATCAAACAAACGGTGGACGAGGACCTGGCTTTTGACCGAAGAGTGAAAAATGTCATTTCGTAGTTCGAATTTCTCGAAGTCATTACGCCATATACGTGACAGACATACCATGCGCTGATGCAATCAGGGACGCTCCGGAAGCGAATTCTTCGAAATCAACGCTACACAATTTCCAAGCATTTCTGGTATGAGAGCATAGACTGTGGAACTGAGTGCCAAGGCCAACCGTTGATGAAAACATAAAAAGAAGCAGAACACGCGTCGCACTGATGGCCGCGGCGACGGTAAGCATTTTGACGGCGGTTCCGTAACGCGCAGCAGTATCATGTTTCGGCAAATTTCGGTGACGACAAGAGCGAACGCATCCTCTGCGCAGGATACGTGACTTCATAAGTTTTTCGGCCAAACCAATTTCGAAAAGTTCCGGAGAACGAAGCGTCATAGCAAAACTCAATATTAACAATTCGTTAATTTGTGTCTGACACCTAGCTCATTACAAGTAGTAGCACTAGTCCAAAGAAGAAAACATTGAACTTGTGTACATCATGTATATCTAAATGTATAAATGTCTTTTTGTGGGTCACAATTTACGAAACCCCCAGCTAAAACACGGACCAACGTAGTTTTATCTACACAAGAGCTGAAGTAGCAACGAATGCACAACGATGTCTAAGGACCTCTATGAGCAATTCCGCAATTGCCGGAAAGTGTACTTGTACCCACTTCCAGGATCTTCTTCGTTGCAATTTTGCATACCGTGCTTCGATGCACAAGGCCATACGAAATACCGTCAGCTGTCGGAGATAGTCTTAATGGCATTCTTTCTTTCTCTTTTCGTTCCGAGCACTTCGCTAACGAGCTTATGAACGATGTGGACATTTTAATTATGACTCTAATGAAATTTATCGTCACTTGAAACGACCAGAGTTATCGGAAGAATATTATATTATCCCTGCGAAATGGCCAAGTGCTACGTCGAGATGGCGAACCGCGTGCCCTGTTAAGGCACAGAACGAGTACGGACAGGCTAATCGGCCTCGCACATCCTGTCAACGATGAACATGATGCTGCAAGAGCTGATACATTCAGCGCGCGTCGTTAGCTGGCTGCCGAAGAATGATTGCCGTCTAAGAAAAGATGTTGAACGTTTGCCAAACTGTGTCGTACGAGCTAGAACCGGTCGTTAGTGCCAACTATGAACACTTCCGACCGTGTGGATACAAGTGACTATTTAGCATCGGTAGATACTACAAGCTTGCTGGAGAACAAGATCCAGCCTCCAGTCCATTGCTTGTTTTTACAACCTGTTGGTACCTAAGTGAAACCAGAGACAGAGCATTGGATACAACACTCGGCGCAGAAACATACCCATGAAACGTGACTTTAGGTGTCTAACTTTGCGTAACATCTTCTCTACTAAAGAAACTTAGCAAAAGAAATTGCAAAACCTTTAATGAAGATATTGCATTATTTCATTAGCAATCCCCAATATCATGGTACTTTAGCTATTTTGTTTTATTTTTAGCAATCCTTTTTTAATGGTTCTTAATGTTATTGTGGAAACCACAAGCTAGTATACAAGTTTGATTGAGTAGTAAATGCTTGACTAGACTATTGCTACAAAATGGCAGTGTTTAAACATAGAATCGTTGTAAGCTTAGTCAAATTTACAACACGACATAGTGAGTTCCAAAACAAATTGACGGCAAGAAATGCCGAGCAGCAACGACCCTTGGAATTACAAATCCTCCGAAGCCACCTCCCTGGCCGGTTGGCTTGAGCCATAACTCTCAATTTATTGCGCAGGATCATGTTTTAATGGTTTGTTTGTATACCGCACCCGGCGGGCCGTGGTAAGGGTTCACCTTGGGATCAGCGAAAGAACTGGACGATTGCAACCCTGTCCCAGAACTTTTCCGACTAGGGCCGGGAACGGGAAATTGAACTTTATTCGGTTCCCGAATTTTTCCATTAAATATTAGATGCCAGCGCCGTTACGTTGGCAGCAATGTAACGGTGTAGATTCCCTTTCTCTTCCTTTTTTTTCTCCGTTAAATCGAGTTCGAACCGAGGTGCACTTTGGAATACAGAATTTCTGTACGACAAGAAATGTAACTACGCCCAGCAACCGAGTTTTAGGCCATGGACCGGCCAGTGCCTCGAAACGACGCTCAAATCGAAGAGCGTTCGGGTGATGATTCCGAAATCATTTATTTATGATTCGTCCTGCTTCATTCCGTTGATTAATGCCTTCGAACGCACCCAGGCCGACCAGACTGGTGAGGGCCTGGGAGCACGTACAGAACCCTATCATTTTGGTGATAATATGATTTGTCTTACTTTTGGGGCATAGATCATACTAGAAATTCAATAAAATTGCCAACCGATGTGTCGGACGATGTAAGTAGTGATTATTGTGAAGAAATTGCGATAGAAATCACCAACCAAATTCGAAATTAATTAATACGTAGACATAAACGGAAAAAGCATTTACGTTTCTGCAATAGCTCATCGACCACATACTTTTTCTACATCTCACATCTCATAGTAGTTGTTTTTAACTAACAACACTACTGCTTCGTATTAACCTCGACTGACATCACAGCTTTTTCGAGAATTCTGGAAGAAATTGCGAAACACCAAAATCGACTGCTTCATTGATGATATAGAGTCAACCTAATTGGCATGCAAATAACCGTGTGTCCCATTTGCATGAATAACTGGGAAAGCAAAACCCGGGGCCGGATATCCGCTGTCCTCGTTGGCTGTAACCGTTTCTCGGTCCTGGTCGAACACAAAATCATAAATTTCGCAACCGATGTGGGGCAGGTTTGGAAAATATATCGGGAAACGGGGAACACAGGCAGGCAAACCTTTTCGCAATCATGCCTGATCCTTGTTGCTCGTCAGCGGAAGCGAAACACACACAAACTGCGGTGGTCCTACAAAAAAAGGACAAGTGTTTCCAGAGCGGCTGAATGTGAGTACTTTTTTCGCCGGGTTTTCCATTTGCAACGGGTCCGGGTTCAAACACCGTGACATGAAATATCACTTATAGCTTGCAGCCGGCCATGTGCATGTGCGCAAATTTAGGCCGCTGTGCTCTGAGCCCGTACCGGAGAGTTTTTAATTTACGAGTGTACTGGTTTGCAACAGAAATTGTTGGTGCCTTGCAGAAAATGAACTCACCTTTTCCAACAATAAATGTTTGTTTCCAGCAAGCAACGGCTAAGTAATCCTATTCATGAAGCTCAGCAGCGGCGCATCAGGTTGCAAAAGTATTTTTGCGGATATTACCTAATTTATTATAACAATTTTGCACGCAAAAGAAGTCACTGTGGCTTTTGCCATTAATTGAAGCACTAGTTGTCGGTATACATGACACACTCAACTCTCTGAAAGATATTCAGGTTCATGAAATATTACTTATTAAGTTTAGCAACGAAAATTAAAACCCATCTCTAGGAAGGACATCTGGCCGTGTGTGTGGTTGCTATTGTTTTGGTGTAGAGAATTCTCTTTATATCATTGTATTATTGATTTGTTTTTTTCTTGTTTGGTCAACGGAGTTGACGGTTCTTTAGTTTGCAGTCTCTGGGCTCTGGACCGTAAAGGAACGATTTCTTTGTGATGATAGTCCCCAAAACAGGATAAATGTTGGCCAGCACACCCACCTGTAAACAACTGGACGCAGACCAAGCAGTGCTCCAAAATGTGTGTGTATTAGAAATAGCCATTTTTTAGGTGCGTATCAAGAAAACGTTTAAAACACACCAAATGCCAGGGATTTAAAATAACCCCATCACAGTTACAATATACGCACAAATATAATGGTTACCCAAATATTTAGCAAATGTTCACGATCCAAAAAAAGGCAACCGAAAAGATTAGGAATCTCCCGAATTAAACTCACCGAAATCAGACTAACTGAGCGTTAAACCATTCCTAATCCGTGCTTTTCAAACCCACCAACAATTCGTTTGTCCACCGGGCGACGCTTTCCGTCAAAACATTCGCGAATCGTCCTGGTTCTCCGAGGGGGTCTGTCCGCCGGAAGCGAAACAATTCTGCACCCAAAAAACATTAGGCGGCGGGTTACATAAGCTTATGCTGCCGACAAACGTTGCACAACCTTCTCTCCGTGTGGCTCCCCGGGCCATCCTTGGCCATCACCACTTCTACCTCCCTGGCCAGCACCTTTCGCCAGTCGGCGCTTTTCAACTTCGTCGAGCTTATCAATTTTCCGCGCAACCAGTTTTCCGCCCAGCTTCGCATTGTGTGCAAATTAGATTTTAATTATTAATCTTCACACTGCGCTGCGCTCTTGTGGGCTGGAGCCGTCGGTGCGGTCTGCAAACGTTCGAGGTCCTTAGGGCAACCGTAAGGGCGGTTAGGGCGTTGTGGTGTGGAAAAACGGAAAATCTAATCATCCTTCGCAGCTCAATACACTCCGATTCTGGGGGCAGCCCCCGCGGTAAAGTTGGCCTTGTGCCCAGCCAGCTCCGACACGGGGCAGGGAAACACTTTTTAGCACGCCCTCGGCACGTGGCATTCACGGTTTTGCTTTCTTTCGCACATCTCACTCATAACTCTTGGCTCGTGCCAAGGTGGTTCGGACATTTTTATGTCGGCCGCTTTTCCTTCCCTACAATCCTATTACTGCAGAGCGCGTTAGTTTGGTGTGTGCAGCAGTGGTTTGCTGGTTCAGCGCCCCCTGAAGCCTATGCGCGGGTGCATGTTTCGCGTGCTGGAAAAGGGTCCTGCAGAGGCTTTGTAGATTGCACAAACAACACCGCATAAGAAACCGTTACACTAGCATTCCACGCGGCTGTTATGAGCGTGCGGGGAAAACAACACGAAATCTTGGAAGATTTGACCCCATCAGACCAAATGTCACTCTGGCAACCGCCGCCGCCGTGGACTGCAGGGAAACCGGCAAAACACAGGCCACTTTGCTTCGGTTCACTAACCATCGAACAGCCGTCAAACGTTATGCTATTGCTGTTTTAGGAAAGCTACTGTGGACACGCACACATACACTCACTAGAAATGCCCACTATACAGTTATATAACATTTTCTCACAAACTAATGCTGTCTGACGAACCAAATCAGCACTGAATCAAGACTAGTGAAGCACCAGGGGACTCCATGACACATCCAAGGAGCGAACGTCCTGGAGCTCGAACAAACGCTTCACACTGTGGCAAAAATGGCTTAGTGTCACACGTAGCACATCCTGTCGCGTTCAACAGAGGGTAACTGTACTCCTTACCCACGGATTCACGGTTCACGGTGACGCAGTGGACACCTCGATACGCTGCCAAAGCTGACGTCCTTTTGATTGCACACGGCCAGCACAGCTCCACCCGAGGAGTGTCGGTTTGCTGTGCGGAACCCTTCACCTCACCCCACACACGCGCTACCCCTCCCGAGAAAGAGACAGAGAGAGAGAGAGAGAGAGCGACAGAGAGAGTAAACATTTCCAACGTAGCGGATTTCTCATGTCGCTGTGTTGGTGAGAGCTCTGAGCAGAAAAGTCTGCGCAGGATACACAGGAAAACACACCGGCGGCCGATTTGACGACCGAACGTGACGTCAGGGGCCGACTCGAACCCGACGGACTCGCGAAGCCCCACACTTCGGGGTTTTTGGTGCGCTTCACCATGGAACTGGGAAAAATGGAAAGCATTTCGAAGGGATTCCCCCAAATGGTTGATAACTTTTACAGTGGCTATTCTTGTTAATTGGTGGGATCTTCAGGTATGCACAGCCTACTTCCGGTGCGTCCCGGAGACAGTGTTTATAGGCCGTTTATTGGGCTGTCTACCAGCAGGCCAAGAGAGGCGCTTTCGATCGAACTCTTTAGAACGCATGGACCCACGAAGGACACGACGGTACACAACTACCAATAGGGTGAGATTGCTGGTACGCCCGTGGCACTTGACGCAGTTCATCCTTACCGTGGGGAGGAGTGTTGCCCTTCGGCAGACTTTTATTCCATTCGCACCGGGTCTACTACGTGGCTTGGAAGGTCCCGTATCTCACTGAATGAATCGTAAACTATGAATATGTTATAAACATAAGACAGAATCTGGCAACAGATTGTCAGAACAAGTACAGTGCTTCTCGATCTTTAATAGTCAGTTAATGCAATTTCAATAAATACATAATTCAAAAATGAAGCATATTAGTATGGAAACTTACAGGGGCTATAGGGGCTTTTATAGGGCCGCAACAATAGATACCAAAGTAACAGCAAAAACCGTGAAAAATATGTGAAAACTATCCCATCATCTAAACTATTTTACTTTGTGACCAAGATATTTTGCCAGGCGACAGATAGCATCCGCAGAAATTACTATAGCTTCAAACGAAGAATGCATCGGCATCGGAGAAAGTCCATCGGCAGTCACTGTTGACCACCCCAATAAATGAGATGCTCAAATGCTCAAGTAGACACGTCCATTTTGTGATTTAAGGAAATACGTATTGTGGGCGTTTAAAAACTCCAACGGCCCTTCCGTTCCGTCCTTCTATGATAAAAAAATGCACCACAACTTATCAAACCATGTAGGCCGATGCCGTGCATACTGAAACACGGGACTCGCCGCGCTGTACCACAATTCGTATTTGCTTACTCACCGTCATACAACAAGTGTGACGGTATTACGGTTTTCAAATTCTTCGATCTGCCGGGAAAACCCAAGGCACTCGCACACACGCGCACGAGGTGCGTTCCAAGGACCAACCGAAACGTGGTGCGAATGTGTGCGTGACCGGTGTTGGGAGCAGGATGACTCACTGCCCAGTTCCCTTGCCATGCCCGTTGGCCCCTTTTTTCCGCCCAAACCCCGTGCCATGCCGGGACCGACGTTAGGGGTTTTTTATAGCAAAGGACAGATGGTAGTCAGGATATTGCTGCTCCCATTGTTGCTGAGTGTCGACAGAAAGATATGTGGATCTTAAAGAACGAATGAAAAACAGTTCTAGCGCCCACGCCAGGTTGTGGGAGAGGCAAAGGACGAAGCCGGATAATTAGAGGCAAACCACAGAGTGACTCTCCTGGTGGGACCTGGAGTGCTGGGGCAGGTCCGGTCTGTCGGGAGCGGGATAACAAATGGAGGTGCCAATGTGATGTATGAGGGCCATGAAGGTTTGCTTTTAATCATTTAGCAAGACTGCCGGCGTCAAGACGGTGCCTTCTATTCGAATTATTGGACATTGGACGATGAAAATGCTGATAATAACTATAATGGCGATCTTTCGAGGCGATCTCTTATTTTCTTGGTCATTTTCTTTTCCCAACACGCAATCCGAATATGAACACCCAACATTTTTTTTAAACATGTTGCTATCGCCCTCAAATAACACAGTCCGAACTTCAGATCCTCATACCCTCCTACTACTTTATATAAATTATACTGTGTGGCAATATTGCGCACCAAGTGTATCAAGTTTTCCAGCACGTTCAATACACGTTCTACACAAGATCATTTGCACAAGATCACAAGATCATACTGATTAGCAATTTTTGTTGTGCAAGTGTCTCGATTGTTGAAAGAAACAATTTTTCATTTATCAGTGTAGTGAAGTTCATCCGTGAACGGTTTTAATTGTATTAAAAGACGTACAGATTGGATGAGTGTATCAAACCAACCAACTCAACAGCGACTAGTTCCGTGATTATGATTGCAGTTCCAACCCGGTAATTTTTGTCTGCAATTGTTAGGCCGTCTCATTGACAACGCCCAGTCATTTAATGAGTATCGTGAAATTCAACTGTGAAAAAGAATAAATAAACGGACGCTTTAACGGGCGGCATTAATGTGTATATAGGTGGTCCACCGTGGGAATGCGTGACTCGCCCACTGTTAGCACACGCAACACCAAAGTGCCTATTAAGAAATTAGGGTAACCTTCCCGAGCATTAGAGTGTGATTGGCCCATTAGTCCACGATTCATAAATCTGTTCGACTGATAAATGTGTGTGTTAGTTTTGGTTATGGATGAACCCTCATAAAGTTCGGTTTTTTCGTCTTTTGCCCTTATCCGGCCTTACCAGTAGGGGTCCCGACTAGTTTGTTGCATTCTATTTAACATCATCCAACCACAGCCAAAAACGGCCACCAGGCTCGGTTCTACGCCCGGTGCTTCTATTTGCATGCATAATTAAACAGTCCGCCCAATACGGAGCCCTAAAACATTGCTACACGGGCCGATGGAAGTAACCAAGGTGAAGAAATCTGTACCAAAGCCGCACACCAGGTATGGTAGGAATAAAATAATTAGACGAACGGATCCCGGACCGCAGAGCATATAGCAGTAGCCCGCAGTGAAGTTAGTCGCCGCACTAAAGATCGTAGCAATATAGCACAATTAAAGCTCCACCACAGATGGTACCGAATCAAACGGTATTTTGTGTGAACCAAAGAGGGCCAAAAATAAATACAAACCTTCGCTGGTCTCAGCTGCAGGTCCTCCAAGGTGCGAGATAGGGCATGTGATAAAGATAACCGAGAAAACCGGGCAAAAAAAGGGAAAACACCTCAAAACACCACAGCAGTGGTCGGTTGTAGTAACGGTGCACTATGCTCATGTGGGGCAGCCCGAAATTTGGTTGCCCGAAACATGGCGGTTCCAGCACCACAGGGCATTCTGAAGCAGCAACAGCATAAGGCACACCCAGGACACAACCGTAGACAAGGACAATAAAAAAAAACTAATCGTTAGCATTTATTTCCATTTCATGACCCTCTCTCTCTCTCTGCGGGCGGTCTCTGGCAATGGGTTTGAATTTTTAAGACTGTCTTAACTGTGAGAAACTACGGTTTCGTTTAGTGGTAGCCAGCGTCATGGTTAAAAGTTTCAACGTATTCAAAGCGTTCCCATTGCGCCAGCTACCATCTGTGATTTTTTATGTAAACATAATCTAAAGTTGAACATACAGATAAACTAGGGAAACAATAGAAACGACAATGAGGAATCAGTATGAGCATTTGCAAATTAAAACTTGTGTTGCTCATCAGCCAAATATATGAAAGGTTTTTTTGCAGGAAAATCGCAATCGATGTTGGTCTTTGTATACATCTCGTTTCGTTTTTTTCAAAATTTCACCGTCGACAACGGCACGTCCTTATCACAAAAAGAACACAAGACACTATTTGTGTCTCGGCTTTGTTAAATCATGACGGAAAATTAAGCATCACCGTTTTCGTTCAGCATCCGTCCTAGTTTTCCAGCAATGCTATCTCAATGTACATTTGATGCACAATAGACCGCAAGGCCTGCGCCAGGCCTCGGTGCCGATCCCGAGAGAAACCATGGCTGGACAGGTATCGTCCAACCACTCACGAGATTGCGATTGTCACTGTCAGTGTATTCATCACGAAATGATGTGTGCAAATCGTGTCACAGCAAGTCGTGCTGCTGTAGAACTAGCAGAACTTCGAGAGTAAAACCAGGACCATAGTCCTGGTTCAGGACCAACTTATGCCACCGTACTAACGTGCGTTGCGTTGTGTTCTCATCACGCAGTATTACCACCTGACTAGAGTGTACTTTAAGTGTAATTTTAAAGTTGCCCATTCTTAACACTAAACATCCAGTTATGTATCTATTGCGCGCTTTTTGAAGCACTTTAACCTTAAGCCTTCTTCTAAGCCCCAAGCGCAATTAAACTTAAAGGTTCAATAAACTCTCTACCATTAATCCATGCTGTAGACCTTGCTATGAAGGAATAAAACTGTTCCAACTGTTCTGTTCTAAACCGGAAGGTATAAAACCGTTCCTGTAAGAAGCAAACGAAGTTGTGGTGCTTTATTTGGTTGCGAATCGTCGCGATCTAATGCACGGTTAGGGAACTCGGGACTATGATAAGGCGTAAGATATTGCACAGTTTTGTTTGCATTCCCGGTGTATATATTTAATCCATCCCGCGAGACCCTTCAACACCGAACCTGGACTTAACAAGCGGCCTGGCATTGACACGCTACCGAAATCGTATCACCCGAGACTAGCGGCCGGTTGCCGAAGAATATGGAGCAAAATTTACCAAAAACCCGGAGCAGGAAAAAAGTTCAAATTCCCCATATCGTACAGAGCCTGGGAAGAGCTACTCTCGGAAACGTAGACGTTTGGGACAAGCCATAAGAGAGGTTACGGGTTTGCGTAAGGACAGCATCAGCCCGATCGTCGTGCGTTTCGAGATTCTTACAAGATTTGTTTTCTTCCCGTTTGTGTGGACTTTCCTTCCTTTGACGCCACTTGGTTGATGTCACAATTTCATGAATATATTTATTTCTTGCTCCATCACGCGGCGAAAGCATGTTCGCCATGTTCAGAATGCGGAGTCAAATTCAACGTCAGCGAATATGGTGAAATGGTCGTGTGTTGCGGGTTTACATAAAACCATGCGCCATGTTACTTGCCATACTACTTGCAAAAGGAAATTCAAGAGGTTTGAAAACAATACTCAGCAGCGGTGCAATGTTTTAACTACGTACGTCATTGTAACATTCGAGTCTATTTCGATGCCACGATAATCCGATCAAATAATATCTTAAAGAACATATTACATAAAGTTCTATAATGTTGAACATCAACTCCAGACCGTTGAGCGGGCGTTATTTTGACCCACTGCTAACACGTTCAGCAACAATACAAGTGATTCTACTGATCGACTAGGCATAGACATATTTTCTATCGACCGTTCCTACCGCTCCTGCTGCAAACCCAATCGAGTCCATACGGCGCAGCGAACGAACAGGGGATAGGGCGTAGAAAATCACTTTCATCTAATCGAATTCCACTTGAATCTCAATCTACGGGAAAATATATCGATTAGTTTGCGCTGCACTGCCCAGCGAACCAGGTACGACGGACGGTTCTTTGCGGTCTGGTCGACTGACTACTACCACTGCTTCAAGACGGCCGAGCGCCCCGAGGCCAGAACCGTGCCCGATGCAAAACGGGACATCGACCATATGCACTGCAATTCTCTCTAACCCTCTTGCTGCAGAAGTTGTTTCACTTTTATGCTATCACCACCGTCGACGGGCTGCCGGAGGCTGTGGGAAATCTCAAGCTCCTGTGAAAACGATGGTCGGACCCAACCCCCCTGTTGACCCCCTAAACTCTAATGATCTTTCAACAACTTTTAGCGAACCGATATTGAGATTGGTAACGGCAAACTCCTGATGCATTCACCTGGTTAATAATGAGAGAGCCGCCACTTTCGGAGGTTCAGTGAAATATACGTGAAACGTGCCTCCGTCTTTCGGGGGATGGTACGTTTCGGTCGGTCGGTCATGTGCCTGTAGAGCACTTGACGGTCATGGAGCGCAAGCGAAAAGGCCAAGAAACGTTTCGCTAGCAAAGAATAGTTGCCGCCAAGTTGGCCGATGCCAGGGCATGGTTCGAACCGCTTGTCCGTAGTTGAAATTTATCGGTAAGGCTGCCGTTGGCTCATTCGAAAGGTTAGAAAGACTTAAAGAGAGAATGAGGAGTGCACAGCGGGTCGACATCTCGAGCCAGGGAAGCGCAATCTTGGACAGTCCTGATTGAAGTAGGTTTTTAAGGAGCACAAACCCAGCCGACGCCTCGACGATTGGAGATGTCGAGGTCTCAACGGAATAGCTGTTCTAGAATATCAGGCATTGGCGGTTGGCCTTTTGTAGCATCACCGTTCGTATTGTAACATGCACTGTAACATTGTAACATTCACTGTTTATAATGTAATGGATTGCATTTTGGAGTACACTTTGGAATTAGTTACATAGTTCTACTTTGTGTCTCTAAGTCGGTACTATAACACAACTCAATATTACACTGTGTGGAGAAACGGCCGTTTTAATCGTCGCCACCTCTCAAGGCAAACTTGCGTGAAAGCGTAACATCGAACCTTGCTGCAGCGGCCAGCATCCCAGGCAGAAAGACACCGTTTTGCTATTACACTCATTACTCAACGCAGCTGCAGCAGCAGCAATGACCGCATCCTGACCGCACCGAGCGCCACCAGGAAAAAGTTCAAGCTTTCTGCTGCAATTGTGGCGACATACGAGTGGTCGGTGCCAATAAGGTGTAGATAAATAAAAATAGTTCACAAAGGTTACCCAATGATGACGCATACACGGCACTACGAAAACATACAGCACTGAGTAGGCAGCGACAACCAGCACAAGTGGCGGACACAACGATAACTTTCATTAAAGTCAGTCGTAGAGTCGAGGTGCGCATCGTAGAGTAGTGGACCCATGAATCGACTGATCGACAAATGATGTAGATAAGGTAACGTAACATGCTTGTAAGAAAAGTGTGGAAAAAATGTTACTTTTTATCTAGGACCCAGTTTTACGCTTACAGACGTTATGTTCCATTTCGAAACACTTTTCAATTGTTTTCAATATAAAATTTCAATATTATCAATATTCCTATACGAGAGATCGTCCCCCGATACTAGTTCCTGTGATAAGGTCAGAGGGAAAGGATACCTTGCCATCATTCTCGATACTTCTTCTTCTTTACGAACACTTGCGGTCAGTAAAACAATTATTTACATATTTTATTTGTTCCCCAAAGCACTGTACAACGATGGAGAACCACCAGCTAGACTGGACGGTAGTTGAATCTAAAATATGGAAACAAAATCGACGCAACAGGCAACTGTAATAAATTTGATGGAACATACAGGCCACGGCACATAAGGAACAAATGTAGACCACAGAAAAACTGCTCTTGAAGGTGTGATCGATCAGGATAGGAATATCAATTGGATAGGAACATAAAGACTTCGGGATTCAGTCGTGTATGATTGAGAATTTAGTAACCGGTCCATGTCGCAAGTGTTATTCAGCGAATGCTATCATTCTTATTTTCTACATTAGGTTTACGCTAGCCAACATGGAATAGAAAAACCACATCAACTGTTTCGAGAAAATTGGCGTGAGCGTTGCAATGTAGGTATTGTTCTTTTGCGGTGTTCACTCTCCATTACCCGAACCAGAACTCCGAACTACGAATGACTCTATGTATCCCGCTATAGAGGATAAATGAGCACGTGAACAAAAACAATGTAAAAAAATACTTTTGCGCATTATCGTGTTTTTTTCCCGCATCGCTGATCCGAGTATGTCCTAGCAGGACAAAGGGTAAAAGCACTAAAAAACTACAAGTATGCAGCTGAAATATACATTCACTAGCTTTCATATTTTTTTGCTAGAAAAACATGATTGAATAGCTATTTAATGACAGTAATTGGTTGCAAAATTGCCTTCATTCCTTGAAAACTCTTGACTGACTTTATCCAGATACAACTCTCGTTTGAATATAGCCAAAAGAAACATTGGAATCATCACATTATTTTTATAGCTCTTCTTACATATTAGATGAATTTCTCCGGTATTATAACAAGGTTTTTGTTGGTTCATTTGGAAAAATAGAAAAGCATTGGGTAAAATCAGCCCAAAACTGGATTTGAAGCTATTCGTAGTACCGATATGTTGAATGATATGAATTTCTGCACTCACCGTAATGTGTGTAAAAGGTTCTTACAACTGTGCTGGAGCTGGTGGCCTTGCCGAGTCCAAAACTATTTTTTCTTTTATCGTGGACAAGAACATCAACCAATGGCACTAGAATTTGCACAACTATATTTTTTTTATTCACTAACACACTGTTCGTTGCACCCACAGTTCTCACATAATTAACCACGCAAAGGACGTTTTCGGACGATGGTGCTTTTGCACTTTTGCAAACAAATGAAGAAAAATAATCTCCTTCGACCGAGATATTTCCTTAAATCCATGAAATTACTTCGAATGCACACGAGGTGAATGTTCCGAGGCAATTTGACGAGGCCGAGGCAACAAACAACACCATCCCAAGCGACGCCTGCCGACGAGTCCTTCCGTAACGGATACGCATGCGCCACGCCGGTCTTTGAACAGATGGAATGCACTAATGCAAAGCACCATTGTAGAACGTCAATGGTTATCCTTCAACAATGAGTCACTGCCCGAGCTGGCAGATTTGACCGATAAGTTTAAAACGAACGTTTCTTTTTGACACCATGAACCGATGTGACCAGCTTCACGGCTGTTCAGTCGTTCGTTCGTTAAAGATTTTGATTTTTACGGTTACCCATTGTTCCTAACAGATAGCACGAGGAATGAAAACAAGCGAGCGACAATCAACGTGGAGTAGAGAAGGAAACAAATCTAAGCTTCCGACAGTTATCATTTCTGTTGTCTACTGAAACGAGTACAAGATTGCGATAAGATTGCGTTGAATAAGTTATTAAAGCATTCACTTTGAAACGTCTGCCATCATAACGGAGCGCACTGTTCTACGCAATAGACACGATAACTACAGCGCAACACAATGCGTAAACAATCTTTTGGGAAGGACGAAGCCACTCCGGATGGAGATCGGACAGATGTATCTCCCAGAGAAATCGTGAGTATCTGTTTTGCACAAAATTGAAGAAAAAATTAACAGTAAGTGTAACCTTCTTTCACCTTTTTTTTCTAGTTTAACAGTATAAAAGGTCTTAATTTGAACAGCTATGCGACGCGAAAATCAATCGCCCAGGGAATGCTAGATCTGGCACTGCTCACTGCTAATGCATCACAGCTCAAGTACATTCTAACCGTCGGAATGGCGCATGAATTTTATCATTTCCTCCTGGTTCTCATCATAATATCGATCGCGCTTCAGGTGAGAATCGGCTGTCCACTAGAAGGACAGCGTGTCTATAAACTATTTCAAAACACTTCGTCAAACAAATATGTATACCATTTCTACACGTCCACAGGTATTTCAAGCGCTTTTAATAATTTTGCTCGCCATCGTATTTGATATTAACAAGGTCGAAGAGCAGAAGCGCTCTGATATCATCAACAATATTCTGATCGCTATAACTGTGATAAGTGTCGTTGTAAATGTAATCATCAGTGCGTTCGATATGAAATCTCAAACAGACGTCCTGAAGCAGAGCTGATCACGCAACACTCACGAATACACAAGTTCTATGTACTAGATAAGAAGAAAAACGTTGCGTTATCAAAAACCAAACTAGAAACGCATAGCTGGAAGCAGCACGTAAACTAACCAGCGAAAAGCACTCTGCTTCTAATAAAACGTCGAAAAACAATCAAGCTGTGTTGTGAGACATACGATTAGTGCCGTTTTTCTCATTGTTCATAATGACGGATAGAAGCACATAATTCCGAAGAGGAAACTCTACCAATGATTACATTTTTGAGTGACGTATCACATGTTCATCCATTTCAAGGCCGCAAAAGTATACGACTTCTTTGTCGTGCAGGTTACACGTCTCAATAGGCTCCGGTGGGCAGGTCATTGGAATGGCGGACGACGGCAAAGTCCTCTTAGACCGTCAACAGGGACAGAGGGGGTCCCGAGTGAGATGGCGTGATTGCATGGACAGCGATACGAGAACCTTGGGTCTTATGGGTTGGTAGACGATAGAATTCGATAACGAATGGTGAAGAGAGTCTTTATTGCAGGTCAGCACCGTTCGGTGGTTATGGTTTCCGGATAACAAGCACATAAGTATAGACAGCTTACCTGTAAAACCCATAACCGCCGCTAAGTTCACCTTTTCTCCTAAATTATACCAACAACTAAACTGTGCACTGCCCACCGACAGTTTTATTGAAGGAAAATTCATAACGAACCGTTCAAACGACTGTTAAGCCGTATGCTGCTGCATCTTCGGAGAGCTTTTCAAAGGCATACTTGCGGATTATGCATTCACAATCTCCCTAATTGCGTCCGAACGGACCCTGAACAGGCATCAATTCCAGTTGGTCTGACAACCGCTTTTGTTCCTCTGCCAACCGAACTACTTCATCTTTTTCCTGTTTAGTCAATGTGCGCCTTTTAAGCCGGGCTGCAATCACTTTTTGATAGCATTCCATAAGCTGCAATTAGAATATAACAATTTCACATAAGAATGTTATTAGAATTGATGTTATTCCATTCAAACATGTTTCTGCATCAAATTACCTCTTGATCGACGCGATCCAGCTTTCTCTTTACTTCGATCCGTTTCATCTCGTCTTTCGCCATCGATTGCAGTTTCCGAATCTCGTTTGAGTTGTACTCCGCGATAACAACCAGCTCGGTGCGGACGCGATTGATCTCGGACAAAATTTCGTCATCCTGCTGGCTCTTTGGCATGTCGTCGGCGTCCAAAATGCCCTGCTCTATCAGTTCCTTGCGCAGCCTTCGCTCTATACTAATCCCGTTCTTTAGTAATGCAACGGCACTGCGCGCATTGTTACTGTTGGTGACATCGGAACTGCTGTTGCTGTTCTCGTTGCTAGTACTATTGCTGTCAGGGTGTAGATTTTCTTCCATCAAAGCCGAAACAAGGCGTTGCGTGAGCGGACCAGTGATTCCCTCACCCCTTTAAAATAACAGCAACCGGCGATAGTTAGTGGAATTTGTGATTAGATTTTGTTCAGCACTGCAGCCGATATTGAAACACAAATTGAGAATCTGATTATAGTGATGACTTACATCAACTTTTCCTTTTTGCCTACGTCGCCATTGGTAAGATTTTTCGATTTCGTCTTAGAAGTGGCGGAACTGGCAACGCAATCCTGTTCTTCTCTTATATCGTCTGCTGCCCACTGAGTGCTGTAATGCGGTCCTAGCTCCGGTATGGGTGGTATTAAAGGTCCAGAGTATTCTTCCAGCAAGTCGTCCAAAAGCTTCAGATCCTCATGCGAGATGGGCATACAATACGGTTCTACCGAGAGCCAAAACTTGTTCGGCGTGTCGTCCTTCGGGACGATTGGTTTCGAACTGTCACTGCCAATGTGCTGTAAATGATGGTTTTGTGGTAGAAATGGAACCGCATCCATGCTGTCGTCTGTGTGCTGTGACGGTGCCGGCGAGGGTGGTACGACCGTAGCGGAGTGCTTTATTTTGGATATTTTTATCTGGTGGCCGATTAGTTTACCAGCACTTTCACGAAGCTTTAGCTTCTCTTCCACGCGCCTCCGTTTGCCCGGGGAAGCGGGAGCCTTCTCCATGTGTTTCCCTTTACGTTCGCGCCGCTCGTCGGCTTTGTCGATAGTTTCCAACTCCGCCTTTAAGACTCTGGAACGCAGGGCAACCGTTGAAAGAAGCAACTCCAATTCTAGTTGAATTGTATCCAAGTCTTCTGCCGGAACCAGTTCATCGGTTGTATTGGCGAGCGCTGATAGTAGGAAATACGAACATTACCGAACTGCTAGCACACGGTTCGCGCCACTTTCACTTACTAGCCATGTACTTTGGCAACATCTTCGGATTGTCGGTCGTTTTGATATGTGGAATCAGTACAGCCTGATCAGGGGAGCCGGGCGAAGAAACAGCATTAGCCATTTGCTTGGCCGGAGGTGGTAGCTTACTGCCCGCCGCGATGGCTGCTGCAACTGGACCACTAGATGTTCCAGGAACTGTGCTAGCGGATCCAGGAACTGTAAAGCTTGAACGGTTTTTCGACGAAAGCGAAATCCGTTTTACCAAACCTTTGTCAGCCATGGTTGCGAGAACCTTTCACGAAACACCTGAAACCAATTTGTTTACAAACTACGGAACAAGCCCAAATCCAATTTCGTCTATGACAGCACGAGAATATGTCATCGAATGGAAATTTCAACCAAACTCACGCACACTATAGCGCAATTCCTCATAAACCGTATTTTAGATATCCAAGTGCGTCTTTTCAATAAACTTTTCTTCCAATAAAATTTTAATATTTCATTACAACACTGAAAACGCTTTTTATGCTAAAATATACTCTTTGCACGCTTTTACCCAGCAGCGCGTTCGTTCTACCAATACATCTACAAAACCGCACCTTGAATTTCAATAGCGCAGGGTCCTGCAAGGTTCGACTGGCATTGTAACTAAATCTAATCTGCAGTTAGAAATTATTTAAACAATCAAGAATTATGTTTTACACTTTTGGACGACATACGAGCATAGCATAAATTTAGTCTAAATTCATAAGCCACAAATTTTCCAACATACTTTAAAGAACAACTTTGTATCCGAAAAATAGGTGTAATTGGGGGCCACACGAAGCGTAAAAGAAGGTTTCACATTAAAGATTAATGTCAAATCCTTTGTGAGTATTTAAATAATGGCCGGTTAATAAGACGACAGAAATTAAGAGCAATGAGTTTTGCTTGGAAGAATTTTTAACGCAGTTTTTCTTTGAAAAGGCAAAACTAGCCATTCAAAGGAATGGAAGGAAACATCTTATGTATGTCACTGCCAAGCAATGACAAGCAAAACCTAACCGGAAGAAGAATCGAATGAAGAATCGTCGCTTATTAACGAGGTTATCTCGCAACTCGGGTTATTAATGCAGGAAGAGTTTAATTGCAAATAAAGAAATGAAAGGCAACCAGTTCAAAAACTAGCTTATGATTTGTTTTATTTTACACGCATTCGCTTCGGTGTTTCATTCCTCGCCATCTGATGCTTATCACTAGATTATTTACTGATTTAACGGTCACCTGTTGTTCGGTTTTAACGTTGTGATACAAAAGGAATTAACGACCTCGACAATTACAAAACATTCTTCTTAACCCTTCTGACCTGACATTATTGATTCCCTTCCTGTGAGAAATACACATGCAAACTACCCATAGTTCATTCGCAACGCACAAGAACGCGGTTAGTGAGAAGGTTATTGAAGGAAACCAAAATCACGCAGCGTATGGCATACAGTATTATAGTATACAGTATTTTACAGATTTCTCCTAACGGCGTAATATTATGGAATCCTGAAAGGTACTACCAGATTTTCGGTGTGTACAACACTGATTTCCGATACAGCTACATTTGCCTTTTGTACCATGCTTTGGATCTGAAATGCAAAACACAAAATGAAACTTGTTAATTTGAAACCCTCATTACGAATACAGTGTATGTCTTCGAAACATACCATACTCATATCCTCCGTCGTTATTGGAAGTGAGGCTAGCACCAATTCTGGATTCGGTATATCTCTGAGTAAGCTACCATTTTCTCCCTGATTCGGGTGGTTCACGTTATTCCATTGTTGTTGCAATCTTTGCGTGTAGATCCGAATACGATCATTGTATTCACTGGCCTCTAACTTTTGGGTATCTAGAGCAGCTACATCGATGATGTTCCTTGGAATAGACAGAAGTTGGAATACGTCCATTGGAGCATGGGAAAGACTTTGGCATCAAAAAATCTTACTCAGTTGTTTCTTGGAGAATTTTTTCCAACGCTGACTGTTCGTCCTTCTTTGGCACCGAGTTAGGATACTCCTGAGTGAATATTTCAGTGTCAGTCCGACGAACGGCAGGACTGTTACTCACGGGGTCTGCCAGCAAATGTGTGCGTTCGTTTGGTTCATTTCCCTAAGCATGGGCGATACGATCCGTTTTTTAACACAATGCAAGAAATGTAATTACCAGTCCAACTAACCTGGGCGGATGAGTCTTCCTGGCAAGTAAAGCATCTGGAAGCATAGTGCAGCAGAGACCGAACACACTCCATGGTTAGATTGTCAGAGTTCTTTTGCTTCAATTTACACACTTTACGGATGAAATTTTAGACCAAACGTAGAGAAATATTACTGATTAAGCTGGTAACACTGACACAATAAGAAAATTGGTGATAACAAATCGTCCGATCGCTTCGAAGCAAGAAAGGCACCATCAAAGATATTTGACACATCAACCCACTCTGCAGTATTTTGTTTTGATTAAGAAGTTGTAGTTGAAAGTAGTGTGTTGTTTCGTGGTGAATTTATGATTCCTGGCGTAAATGGTGAATTTCGTGCCCTTACTGGGGAGCTACATGAGGCGTAACGTAATGTTTTTGACATTACAGATTGATGCCAAACTGCTGCGCCTCTGTCAAAACGTTGACGGGTCGGCCAAGGCGTAAACCCGAGCGTAAATACTTTTTGCATACGCCTTGCTTACAAACAAAGGTTAATTTAAGTTCTTATTTGCTGGTAAAGCAACAAAATCGAAACAAACAGAAAAAAATATTTGGAAATCAATTTATTTCTCTTCTATTTCTATTTTCTCGGACCAAAAACACGTTTGACATTTCGTTTTTATATTTTTGCTGCCACACGAAGCGTAAACGATTTGGCATTACAAATTTACTTTACGCTAGTTTTCACGCCACATGTAGCCCCACAGTAAACTTTTTGTTTTCATTTTTCAGTTTTTCATTCAATGGTTTAGTTTTTCATTATAATTTGTCTAAATCTTAGTGTAAGTGAAATCAACCGAACGCCGCACATGAAAAACTGATAGAAATAATAAATAAAAACAGCATAATAGCATATGAAATAATAGCATAATAGCATATGCTATTATGCTATTATTTCATATGCTATTATGGCATTAATCTATAATGTCAAAAACATTACGTTACGCCTCATGTAGCTCCCCAGTTACAGTTCTTACACGCACACAAAAAAGTTTACACGCACACAACTAAACAAGGTCACCCGGTTTGCATCTCTCAAATTAGAACATACTTCGCCATAACGTTCAAATTTTTGACTTTCCAATATGAACAACTCAAAATTACAGTTTTTCTGTTCGACGAAAATCGTACTTATTTCACTCTATAGTACATATTACATGTATTCTATAGTAAAGAATACATGTTGAACTATCTACAACAATAGACTACGGACTTTTGCGAAATTGATATCGATTTGTAATTCGATATACATTCGACGGAATCGTCAAATCGGTTGCGATCGACTAGCTTTTAAGTGAAAAATATGCACTATCTAACATAACACCTTCATTAATTACATTTTTGTTATCAAGTATTGATTATGTACTATTCAAATTGTATCGTTTTTGATATATTTAATATGATATTGTGTGTAAAAATTTGAAAACGGTAAAGGACACCCGTGCGTTCAGTGTCATATTTTTGCGTCGTAATCTTCCAGTACGAATGAGAACTGTTTCAAAGAATTTGTAATGTTAAGGGTTTTTCGAATATGTTTTTCCCTATTTTGTTAACAATATTTTATTTGTAGTTTCCCAATAATTCATTAAATGGGATATATAAAATAATTCAAGCGATTTCCAATGGTTTACTCGTTTAATCACTTAGCCGAAGGCGTCGATTCCTGAAGGCCTGGTGCCTGTGACGGCAATGAAGTTTCAAGGGATGGAACTGTTACACGAAATGCAATAAAAATATAAAAGTAAAATAATACTTTTGGGTCCTTTCAATACACAAAATGAACTAGGTACATTTTGCAATATTTTAATGTTGTACGGCATACAGAAGTCAAATGTCGCAACATAAACTTATTGGAAGGAAAAGGTACTGCGTAATGCAAAGCCGATCCAGTGAAAGAGTTTTGCGTATTAAAACTTTCTTTTCTTATTTCTTGTTACTTTTATTAAGCAATTATTTTCAAGTAAATAAATATGTTACTATGGGGATTTTACTCTAATTTACATAAGTTTAGTTGTTCAATACACTAACAAAAATGATAAAACAATATTCGAAACGTAATAATGATGCTGAATGTATTGGTGAATATTTGCAATGTTGGTATAACGTTTAAGGTAAATTTGTGTAAAGAATTAATATCCATTAGAACAAATCTCCAACACATCTTGTTAAATTTATGAAATAATACTATCAAGGTAAAGAAATGGTTTTGAATCATAAAGTCTTAAGAAACCCGATTTCAATCATTTGGCCCTCAAGGTTTTATGGTAGCTGTACATTCGTTTCAATTTAGGGAGGATCGAACAATGAAACATACTTTAAAAACAATAAACAAAAAATCTTTCTTTAGTTTATGAAAATGTGTGAAAATGGGTCATTGTATCAGTGCACTAATTTGGAAATCATTCATGCTTCGGAACCATGTTGACCTTCACTATGCAGTATTCTAAGAAGAATATTCTCAGTCACAAAACGAGTAAAGTATTGGATACTGTTAGAAATCTTTCATTCATCTCATTTTATGAATGATTTAGCTGTAAAATTCACAATATTTTAAGCAAAATACAGAAAAGATGGCATAAAAACACTTTGCTTTACGAATTATTTGAAACAACAGCAATCCGGACTGGGCGATTGCGTCGCAAAAATATGATACTGAACGCACGGGTGTCCTTTACTGTATTCAAATTTTTGCACTCAAGCTCATATTAAATATATTGAAAATGATACATTTTGAATAATACATAACCAATACTTAATAGCAAAAATGTAAATAATGTGGGTGTTGTGTAAAATAGTATATATTTTTCACTTAAAAGCTACTCGATCGCAACCGATTTGACGATTCCGTCGAATGTATATCGAATTACAAATCGATATCAATTTCGCAAAAGTCCGTAGTCTATTGTTGTAGATAGTTCAACATGTACTCTGTATGGTAGAATGCTCATAATATGTATCATAGAGTGAAATAATTGAGATCTTCGTCGAAAAGTGAAACTGTAATTTTGAGTCGTTCATGTTGGCAAGTCAAGAAATTGTGCGTTATGGCGAAGTATGTTCTAATTTGAGAGATGCAATTCGAGGGATATTTTGGCGGCATTCTCCGGCAAAGTCTACTAGTGTTTGTGAAATCCGACGTAAACAGCTGGAAACAACAACAAAACAGATATAGCAGTGAAATACCCTCATCTACGGAAAGGAAGATAGTTTGATGAAAATTATGGCAGATAGTGTGGCTACAGTAGCAGCCCCGGCGGCGGTGCCAGTGGCCAAGTCAGCCAAGAAGGCGAAGGCAGCCTCCGCTGGTTTGAAGAAGCCGAAGAAAGCAGCGACGCATCCGCCAGTAAACACCATGATTGTGGCCGCCATTAAAGCCTTGAAGGAACGCAACGGATCTTCTCTGCAGGCGATCAAGAAGTATCTGGCCGCGAACTACACCACCGATGTGGCCAAGCTCGCTCCGTTCATCAAAAAGGCACTGAAGACGGGCGTGACCAACGGCAAGCTGGTGCAGACGAAGGGCAGTGGCGCATCCGGTTCGTTCAAACTGTCCGCCGAGGCCAAGAAACCAGTCGCCGAGAAGAAGAAAAAGGCAGCTGCTCCGAAGAAGAAGCCTGCCACTTCTGGTGACAAGAAGAAAACGGCGACGAAGAAGCCGAAGGCCGCTGTCGAGAAGAAGAAAGTGAAGAAGGCTGAAGGAGCGAAGAAGGCGAAAACGGCTGTTGCCGCGAAAAAAGCGAAGCCAGCCGCAGCCAAGAAAACCGCGCCGAAGAAGTCAGCCACTCCGAAGCAAAAGTCTACGAAACCATCGAAGAAAACGGGAGCGACCAAGCCGAAAACCCCGAAACCAAAGAAGGTTGGAGGTGTCGCGAAGAAACCAGTAGCAGCTGCCAAGAAACCCGCCGCGGCCAAGAAGTAAAGCGTGTTTTGCGGTAGACGCGGTCGAATCGAGAATTTCCCATCGTTCTGTAATTCGCACAACAAACCCCAACAGTCCTTTTCAGGACTACAGAATCTATAAGAGAAAGAGCATTTTGGAAACTTTGACTTTATTTTCAGCACTTGCATCAAGCGGCAGTTACATTACATCCTACAGTAATTATGGGTCAACACATCACAAAATCACATAAATTATGTTGTTTGTGTCATTATTATTGAAACGGATAAGTATTTACTGGTACAATGGAATTACTTTGCCGGGTCGTCGAAGCGCACCAGCATAAAGTGATTTCGTGTTTACGAGTCAAATCAAACTAATGTAGTTCCTTTTGTACAAAACATTTCCCTGACAAGCAAACGCTTTGGAGCCGCCATTGGAGTGAATTGTAAATCGTAACGAAATTGACAAGCAAAAACTTGTAAAAATCTGGTATTCGTTGTACAAAACAATTTGCTCGCAAGTGCTTTCGGAATGGCTAACAGGCTCTTTTACGGACAGCATAAATAAATCTGATCGTTTAATTTCATACATATATATTATCATACCGAACCGATAAGGTAAACACACTGTGACAGAAAACCGTGGTTAAAGAACGACGAGGTTTCAGCAACAAGTAGCTGTGCGAAAAGCTCCCTAAATTCACGTTTCACCTATCAATACCACCTGTACTGGTAAGTTGCAAAAACACTGACATGCTATAAATCTTCCATTGGACGAAGAGCATTCTCCTTGACCGTTGTGGCTAACGGATGTGTATTGCAGTAACATTCCATTTGCTCACGCTAATGCCTGGAAAGATGGAAAAGGGCTTCACTCCTTAAAACGAAATTCTATGCTAAACGAAACTATGTTTTAAGACGTTCTCTCTACACCAGTGTACACGATGAAGGTTTACTACGTTAGTTACTAGTTACTAGGTTGGCTACACTACGAAAAACATTAAATAAAACTGCATATGTTGACGTTGAACAGCGTTCTTTCCAATGGTACTATTCGAATTGCCGAGGTATCACGACGACCCATGCCCCGCTCCTTCCTCCCTTAATCGATATCATCGTCGTCGTCGGAGATGGTGTACTTCTTTTGCGATCGCTTCCTACGCACCGGTGTCGCTTTCTTTGCCGAAGCCGACGCGGACGAGTTCGGTCCCTTAGAAATCTTCAGCTTCATCTTCACACTGCCACCTTCCTCGTCCGATTCTTCTTCCTCTGTGGAGGTTGGTGTCGGTGGTCAAAAAGTAAAGAAAATCAAAAACTTGTGATTAGTGGTGTAAAATAGTAGACATTGCTTCTTGGGCCGATCCACTCGCCCCTTAACTGACCTTCTTCATTCGATTCCTCCTCTTCGTGGCTGTCGAGGATCTTCGCTTTCGCGTTCGAAAACACCGACTGCAACTCGAGACTGTCTTCGTAGATGAGCGACGCTTCCTCGTTGTACGTTTGCGCGTTCTGGCACAGCAGGAAGAAATCGTTTTCCAGATCCGCAAAGTCGACGTACTTTGCTTCCTCGATGCGATTCAGTATCTTCTTGATGTCTATCGGTTTTTTGATCACCTCGTAGTAATCCGGTAGATCGCGACGGGACGGTAGCTTGAGGAACGGCTTGCTCAGCACCCGCTTGTCCGCGTCTGTGTACTTGATCACCGCCTTTAGCACCTTTTTCATTTGTTTTTTGATCTTCGGATCGGTCGTGCCCTTCTTGCGCTTCGTCACCGTAGAAATGATGCTCTCGTCATCGGAATCATCACGCCCTCTGCCACCCTTCCGCTTGCGACCCTTGCGCTTTTTCTCGCGCTCTTCCTCCTCCAACTCTTCATCGAAGTCAGCCCCATCGTCAATGGCCTTCAGCCATTCCTTCTCTGTCAGGCTATCGGTGTAGTCCACCTCCTTGCGCTGGCGGGATCCACGCCCCAAAATCGAAGATGTTTCTTCCTCGTAGTCCCACCTGTCCACCTCTTCGTCGTCTTTCGAGAGCCACTCCGGCAACTCGCCTTCGTCCAGCAACCGCGGTTTAACCTCTTCTGCCCGCCGTTCGGCGTCCATCTTTTTGAACAGCTCGAGTTCATCATCCGAGCGCGAGATCATCAGATTGATCATCTCATCGTCCGGGACTTCGTTCTCCTCTTCCTCGTCCATCTCATCCTGGTGCAGGATGCTCTGCAGGAATTGCTGTCGTTCGCTGCCAGTCGACTTTTGATCAAACATACCGGCCTGGATGACCTTTTCGTCCATGTTGAGCTTGTAGCGGGCTGCTGCCAAAATGCGCTCCTCCACCGAGTTTACCGTCATCAGGCGCAAAACGCGCACCTCATTGCGCTGCCCGATTCGATGGGCTCGATCCTGGGCTTGAAGATCCTGGTGAGGATTCCAGTCCGAGTCAAAGATCACGACCGTATCGGCCGTCTGCAGGTTCAATCCCAGGCCACCGGCTCGCGTTGACAGCAGAAACAGAAAGTAGTCCGAATTCTTCGAGTTGAACTTCTTCAGCAGATCGCCGCGCTCTTCCGACTTGGTCGTACCATCCAGCCGCAAGTAGCCAAATCCACGCCACGATAGATAGTCTTCGATGATTGTCATACACTGCGTCATTTGACAGAAGAGTAGCACACGGTGGCCGGTCGCCTTCAGTTTCGGTAGGATGCGATCGAGCAACTCGAACTTGCCGGACGCCCGGTACAGATCTGGACCCGTGACCGTGCCTTGCACACCGATGTGGTCGCAATATTTCTCCTCGATGTGCTGGAACATGAAAGGATGGTTGCACAACTTGCGTAACTGCATGATCGTGTTCATCAGGGCCTTCGCGCCGCCCTTGCCCTTGTTGCCTTTCTCCGAGCCATCCGTCAACAGGACACCCTTGCTCTGCATGTGCTTGTACAGCACCCGTTGAAGTCCCGACATGTCGCACTTGATGATGTACTCAACCTTATCCGGCAACTGTGACTCGACTTCCTTCTTAAGCCGACGCAACAAGAACGGTCGCAGCACTTTGTGCAGACGGCGAATGATGAGGATCGTTTCCTCTTCGTTCAGCTCCACCTTTTCGCCGGTCGTTGCAAACGGTGCGTTGAACCACTGCTCGAAAGTGGAGCACGATTTGAAGATCGACGGCAGCAAGAAATTGAGCAGGGCCCACAGCTCGGGAAGCTTGTTCTGGAGAGGCGTGCCCGTCAGCAGCAACCGGTGCGGAGCGTTGTAGTGTGTATTTAGGACCTGCGTCAGCTTGCAGTGGTGATTTTTCATACGATGACCCTCATCGATAATCATGTACTTCCACGAGATCTTCGCCAGCACCGCTTTGTCCTTGATAACGTACTCGTAAGTCGTCAACAGCACGTTGAACTTGGTTGCCTTCATTTGGTTCTGCACCGCACGCCGTCCCGCGGGTGAACCCTTGTAAGCAACGACGCCGACGGCGGGAGCCCACTTTTCAAACTCCAGCACCCAGTTTGAGAGCGTAGACAGTGGCACGATCACCAGGTATGGTCCATTGTTTTTCTTCTTCTCCATCAAATACGTCACGAGGGCAATTGTTTGGATCGTCTTGCCAAGGCCCATCTCGTCGGCCAGGATGCCGTTCAGGTTGTTGTTGAACAACGATACCAGCCATTCGAGCCCCTTGATTTGGTACTCCTTCAGCTTGCCGTTCACAAGGATCGATGCTTGCTCCGTGACCTTTTCGTGCACCGTGTGGGCAATACTGTAGTACGTTTGCTCCTCCGTTTTGTACTCGTCGTCCTCGACCTTTGCCTTCTGGATCACTTCCTTAGTCTTGGCCTCATCATTCAGCTGCTCTTCTGCCGTCCGTTTGCGGCCACCCTCGGCATCGTCGTCGTCATCTTCTGCGTCACCGTCGAGGATCACGTACTCCCAGCCAGGGTGCATCTGCAGCCAAGTGTGGAGGTCACGCAGGAACGGTGCTTCGTCGCCTGTGAGCGTCTTTCCCGAGGAAGTTTCCATCACCGCCACCCGACAGTCTGACGCCTCACAGTGCTCATCCAGGTGCTCGATGTCGCCGCTCTCGAGGATGTGGCGCTTGAGACGCTTCTTGCGCTGCACCTCGTCATCCTGTTTCTTTTTCTGGTCCACCTTGTGCTGCTTCACCATCTCGGTGAGGTTGCTGATATATTCGTCGGTTTGCGACAGAAGGAACGCTAACCGCTTGTCCTTCTTCTGATCGATAAGCTTCCGGTAGCCTTCTTCGTCCTCCGCCATCAGCCGCCGCATACGTTCCTTCTCGATGCGCTCTTGCTCTTTTTTCTGCTCCCGTTCTGCATTAGCGTGATAGTTCATCACCGCCTTGTTGAGGCGGCCTAGTTTCGCGACGTTATTGCGATGGTACTCCTTGAAGTCCTTGCCGTGCTGCAGGACTGACGCCAGAAATTCTTGATGCTTCTGCCGACGTTTGCGTTCCGCTTCAAGTTTTTGCTGTTTCTCCAGCTTCTCGGTGGCGCGTGCCTCACGCAACCCTTGTCGTTTAGTGCGCTTGTAAGCCTTCACGTTGACCGCCGTCTCGAGTGTCGTATCGCGGCGGGTGCACTGCACGATCTCACTGCGCAGCTGACGTTGGAAGTTCAGAACGCGCAAGGCGCGTAGCTCGATTGCCGCCTGCAGTCGCAAATCTTCCGCCATTGAAGCGGGCAAGTTCGTTAGCTCCTCCATTCGCAGTGCAATACGGGCCGCAACACGGTTTTCACGCTCCTGTAGTATTGTGATTGGATCAAGCCCAACGGGTTTGGCCACCGTAGTTACACGGTTTTGTTTCGGCATCGGTTGCATCGTCGGAGCGGGAGCCGCAGGACGAGGACCGGGACCACCAGCCGGGCCCTGCGAGCTCGGTCGTGCTGGTTGTCCGACGTTCGGATGCATTTGTTGTTGTTGCTGCCCTGCGTGTAGATGCTGTTGGATTCCCGGATGCTGCTGCTGTGACTGTGGCTGATGATGCGGGCCGTGAGGGGGTCCCTGAGGTGGTCCACCCATGGTCATGCCCGGCAGCGGGCTTTGGTTAGGTGGCATACCTCCGCTGCCTACCGGTGGCTTTCCTGGTCCGTGGACGTCGGGCTGTTGCTTTCCTGGCGGAACCCCTGGCTGCATGGACGTTGGGGGAACTCCGGATTGCGGGGGACCTTGTTGCGATTGCTGCGAAAGTCCTTGTTGCTGCTGCTGCTGCTGGGGACCTTGGGGCTGCTGTGGAGGCTGCTGCTGTGAAGCGGCCTGAGAAGGCATGCCTGGTTGCGGCGAAGGACCTCCGGTGGCTCCCGGGTAAGGGCTGGCCGGAGGCGTGGGACACTGCGGTGGTGTACCGTCGGACCGTTGAGCCAAAATCTGCGATGCCAGCTGCTTGGTGATCGGCTGGTGGCGCACGATTAGCCGATAAGCCATAATTTGTCCCCGTAGCTGATGTAACTGTGAGGCATTTAGATGCTGTTGCTTCGAATTGGCCCGCAACGCTAGCAGCTGAGAGTAGCGTGGATCCTCTTGCAATCCTTTCTCTTCCATTGAATCGATGGCTCGCTGTAAGGCGTTTAAATTCTCCTGTCCAGGAGGCGGCGGTGGTGGTGGAACGGCACCTGGCATCATGTTTGGCGGTGCCCCTGGTGGGCCACCCGGAACACTGCTTGACTGCATCGGTACCGGTGGCGGTGGACCCTGAAAAGTTGCACAATTGTGCCATTCAAGAGCAAAATAGATAATGAGGAATCAAATACAGGTTTGCCACTCTATAAATTTGTGTAAAAAATAGGGATCTATTGTTTTCCTTCTTATGCTAATTTGTTTAACATTTTATTGGGAATAGAATTTCTTTGAAAGTGTTAACATAAACTAAAGTTATTTGCAAATCAATCAAATTTGCAAAGGGTTGTGGGACAAATGCCCGACCCAATTATGCTGAATTATTCCAGCTGATAACGTTCTGAGAGCGAAACGTCAGATTAATCTGTCACTTTTACGTTTCACCAGCACGCAACGCAACTCAAGCGGAAACAATCGGCACTTGTTTAACTGTTTACTTTAGTTTTTGTGGTGTACCTGGAGAAAACTTTAAAACTCAAGAACAAGCACGATATAATTAAGGGGATGCGAATTGCTGATTAGTAAGATACGCTCCTCAATGTCGCACTATCATCCTTAAGCCGTATTTACATTTGTTATCGCACGCATACCAACACCGGTACATGTTTACAGCGAAGCGGTCGGTATGTCAGTGAGACAGTGATTTGAGGTTTTCTGCAAGCTCAGAACACACCGATCCGCCATTGCAGCAGGTTAAAGTGGGCTTCATTTGCACGGTATCTCAAATAGCGCGGCAGCACGATGTGTGACGATAGTGAGATAAAAGAGGCCTACGAGTTGGCCGTTAAGCTGGTAAAGGAGTGCAACGAAATAGTGCTCGAAGGATACCGAACCGCTTCGAAGCGGGTTGAGGTGAAGGGTAAGCATTGGGATCTCGTGACCGAGTACGATCGACGCGTGGAGGATGTGCTGATTGCCGGAATTCGAGCGCGTTTTCCGCATCACAAATTTTGCGCCGAGGAATCGTCAGCCGGGACGACGCTCGGGGCGGGCGAACCCACATGGATCATTGATCCGATCGATGGAACGGTAAACTTCGTTCGTGGTATACAGTTTACATGCATTTCGGTTGCATTGGTGGTGGCGGGCGAGCTGCAGATCGGAATCATCTCGAATCCGGCCGGCGATGAACTGTACACCGCCATCAAAGGCCAGGGAGCATTCCGGAACGGAACACGCATAAGGACGCGCCGTTCGGAGCAGGTGAAAGAAGTCGAATTCATGCACCTAGGTGTGTGCTTTCTCTAACCGATGTTTCGTTTCTGACATTGCAGCTCAAAGATGCCTTGGTAGGACACGAATTTTCAATTGGCAGCTACGAACCGATCCGGAATGCTCTTTTCGAGCGCGGAAAACGCTTCATCGTTGAGTGCTTGGGATTACGAGCGTTCGGGTCAGCTGCCCTGTCGCTGGCGTACATCGCTAGTGGACAACTCGATGCGTACAGTATTCAGTTTCTCAAACCGTGGGACATTGCCGCTGGAGCACTTCTGATAACGGAAGCCGGAGGAATCGTGATAGGCATTACGGGCGGGAAGTACGATATCATGAAGCCGGATATTATAGCCGCGTGCAGTGAGGTATTGGGTCAGCGGGTGCTTCAAATCATTCAGGAGGTGGATCGCGATCTTCAGTGTTCAGAAAAGTAACCAGTGCGTGACGAAGGCAAAAGCATTCCATAACTATCGATCAATGCACCCGATGGTTTGCGTATTTTTAAATAATATAAAAATAATAACCTACTAAAAAAGGATTTTAAATTGTGCAATGAGCACATCAGATACTTACCGCGTTCGGTGGAATCGCGTGTCCCGGATATCCACCCGGTACCATTCCCGGCGGCATCGGTGGACCCTGTCCCGGGTGACCAGCCATTCCCGGGTGTGGCGGAACACCGTGTTGACCCATCGAAGGATGAGGGGGATGTTGAGGCATATGCTGGGGCGCTCCTGCGGGGGGCATATGATGAGGAGGTCCACCTTGGCCGTGACTTGGCGCTCCCTGGGGTCCACCCGGTGGCGGTCCATTCATGTGTGATGGATGGGGCGGTGGTGGTGGGCCGTGCGGATTGGGAGGCTGTGCGTGAGGCGTTGGTGGCCCTTGCATGGGCATGTGTGGACCGGGTGGGGGTCCTGGTTGCGGGGGGACGTGATGCCCTGATCCGGTCTGCATGTGGGTCGGTCCCTGGCCCTGCACCGCATGGGGCGGAGGTGGGGGCGGCACGGATTGGTATGGACTGTGTGGTGACGGAGAAGGCGCCGGGCTCTGGGAGGGAGGTCCCATTGGGCTTGGTGCTTGCGGCGGAGGCATTGGGCTATTTTGCGGCGTCGGGCTAGCCATCTGTCTAATCGTTCAAAGCAACTTTGTCAAACGGCCACGCAAATTCACGCTTTTCCAGGGTGCGTCGTCCGATCAAACGCCGTGTAACACAAATACAAGAGAACAATTTTTTCTTCACGCTCTCCGAGAGCTTCGTTTGCGATAGAAAATGGCTGCCAAGCTGAAGTGATTGCACTACGCGACACCAACAAAGCACAGCGACGTTGATAGGGCCACCTGGCGCCTCGCGTTTCAACGGCCACAACCGAAACACTTGGCGTGGTGGGCCGCGTCCTTCAGCACTTGTTTTGTAATGGTTTATGCAATTTTGAACGTTAAAACATCTCGACAGCGTACTGTCGCCAAGGCTTCCGTCATCATGCGGGCTACTCGAATTATGCACAAGCTTCTTTTCTTCCCGATGCCGCATCAACGTCGCGTGACAGTTGAGTCAGTGTTGCCAGACGAACGTTTAGCGCTTCTGCTGCAGCGCGCTCGAAATAGGAACTCGAAACACGCATAATGGGTCGCGTGGTGTCATTTTCATACTGCACAAAGAATTGTTATTTCGTGTTTTGTTTAGCTGCTTTGTGGTTGTTTTTCTATTGGCAATCGCCTTGGTTACATGAAGATCGTGTCGAGATCACGAATAAAAAATAGCTATAGGAAAAATACATTTAACGGGAGCGGCGAAATAGCAGATACATTTTATTGTAGTTGTTACACCTATCGGCTTGAGATGTGTTTTTCAAGTGTAGATATATTTTTGCCGGTCCACACACATCGAGCAACGGCGAACCCCGTTTAGTCTTTTCGTTCAACTCCGTACCGGTGTTGTTCCTCGTATGTTCTGCTTAATCCAACCATCAATTACGCAAACTAAAAGCTACAACGCGTGCTGGCAGCGCTCCGGGGCAGAGACTTTACAAATTGGTTCCCCGCGTCCGTGGCACGTCCTGGCTTATTCATAGATATCCTCTTTATCAGCAATGTACTGAACGATGTCAGCAGGTCTGAAAAGCTTTTCGGCATCACCATCGGGGATTTCAAAACCTGAAACGAATGACAGCCACACAAAGCCAAATTTAACCTTTAGTTACTGTGCGGGTCTCCAAAACGTACCAAACTCGTCCTCCATGGCCATTATCACTTCGACATGATCAAGCGAATCCAAACCGAGGTCGTTGATGAAGTGTGACTCCAGGGAAAGCTGCAAAACAGAGTGAAGCGAACATAAGACCGATTCAACGAATGTACCTGTTATGGCTGTTTCGGGGGCGCAACAAAAGCAATCGCTGGCAACGAGACTACAGCAAGGTGTCCACCAAAATTCTGTGCATTATTTCACTGGTTGCGGCAAAACAGTGAGTCAACATCTACAGCAACACAGCAACAGAACGTACCTTCTCCGGATTTACTTTGTCGTACAGCTTAAGCACCAGCAGGACTCGCTCTTTGATCAGCTGAATAGTTAGCGGTTCCTTGGCACTGTACTTTCTGACTATCTCTAGTTGCCACCGACCGCTTTGCTGCTTACCGGTTCGCGGTAGCGACCGAAGGGACGCAAGGGAAAGAAAGAAAGGAAAACAAAACTTATCAGACGACTTTGAATGCGCACCTTGTCAGCCGAAACTTTATCGTAGGCCCCGACAACTTTCAGCACCCGCTGCTTTATGTCATCAGGTGTCGGCTTTGAAGCGAAGAGTCTCAATGGGCCCCTTACATTTAGCTGTGGCAAAGGATCACGCGGAAAATGGTGTTACATAAATAGTGCAAGACACCGATTGAACAGAACAACAAGACTCGGGGGTGCTTTCTAACCTCAAACGGGGACAGTCGCAGCAAGGAGTTTGGGGCCCCGGCGACTGTCAAAAACTTCTGATTACACCGATCGTTCCGAACGATGGTGGCGGACGAGACTGACCGCAGCACCACGCGCATTAGCGACGTATTCCGGCAGGCCAAACCGCGTACACTATTCACCAACGATGCCATTCCGACGGGGTTTTGCGTTTTCCGTTGGCAGTTTCGCTGAAGTGCAACCCGAAAACTATCGCGAAAACTTCGCAACTCGTTTAGCCGAGCAATGAGTACAATCTGATTGCTGCTCTAGATCAGTTATGTAAGCTGAGACATTGTCAGAAATTTTAACTGTCAACATGGTAGGGGTGCTTGCTAGAAAGGGTTGCCTTCTATTTTTTTTGTGCGCTTGAATAATCTGAGATTTTTAAATTCGAAATAGTATAGTTTTCGCTTTTTAAATATGTGGTACAATAATCTACGGCAATGATAAAATTATTGGGAAAGGTTCGGCTGAAAACCTTTGGAACACTTAAAACATGATATGCAACTACATTAAACCGGAAACAGATAACGTGAACGTTTACTTATAAAGCTCATAAATTATCAATTCTGTCATCAGCTTTTAACGAGGAGCTAGGCAGCTAAAGACGGAACACAGGTGTATAACTTTTAAATATATTAAAGAATAACATTGAATCAACACTGATACAATTTCGGAATTTTTTTGTAGTTTATGTTCGTGTAAATGATAAAAAAATGAAGTAGAAATGAAAATTTGTATAGAGAAAGAACATTGTCGCATCTAGAATGCATAGAATATTTAAAAAAATCGAAAGTCTGAATAAAGTTTATTTTGATTGCTGCTCATTACTCCGTAAATACGCAAATGCAAAAGTAGTAACTGACCTGAACACAAAGGAAAACATGATGTGGAGCAAAACGGAATGTAAAGTATTTTGCCCTCTCTAGCCCGCTAATTACTAACGCTGTTAGTAAATGTGTGGCTTGCACGCTCCTAATCATGCATGATTTAGTAATGTAATGAACTGAGAAAAACTGCAAAGTAACTGCGCGTTTATAATACTGCGAGGAATTCCGTATTTTCGTATCTTTGCGCATCAGAATCGAGTTTCAGCTTTTTTCCGCACAGTACTGCTTCATCGGCCAGATGCGAATCGTTTCGAGTGGGATCGTCTGCTGGTCCTTTGAACTGCAAAAACCACAACTCCTGCACCATATGCTGCAGCCCCGGAATCGCTTTTACTTGGTCGAGCAGCTTCGGGTACTTGCATATTACCTTCATGCAATGAAATCGCAGGCTGTCCTCGAACGAGGCCGCGTTGATGAGCTTCATGGAAATTTTTGAAGCCGTGCACGAAATCATCGGGTAGATTTGAACGCCTTTGTTCGTCGGGATTCCAGCGTAAGCGCGACCTAACGTGCGTCGGTTGAGAAAGTACTCGAGTGTGCCGCGGAACATGTCGACGTAAACACCGATGATACGGCCCTGGCTGTATTTGCTGCCATAGTACTTAAAATGTCCATTGTGCTGTGCCAGTCCGCGGTAGGAGTACCCCCAGGACTGATCATCTTGACCGAGGACACTGGCGAATGTAAAGCAATGCTGAAGTAGATCCACCTTATCAGTGCCGATCCCGATCATCTAAAGTAGAGAAATATCGGACATTGATATCAGTACCACATTTTCTTTGACAACTTTACTTCAATCAAAACACGCCGAGATTATTGGATTAAGCTAATAAACCGATTATCAACATAGGAGCGGTAGAATTTAATCTAACATGGACAGGTTGGAACAAACATAGATTACCCGTGTGGCAAATGATTCGCAAAGGGAATGATATCATTTGAGGAGAGCATTCGGTACGCCGTAGTCACACGTGTAGAATCAGACCTAAAGTCATGCAAGACAGTGTGAAGAAAATGAAATGCGTTGCAACCATCCTAGTGATAATCGGGCTGATGCAGCTACCAGGTATCACAGCAAGGGCACGGTGTGATGGAATAGCTGGTGGAACATTGCTGCAGTACGATAATCCGACCGAGTGTAATCGCTTTTACGCCTGCCAGCACGAAACCGACCACGAGTGGCTGTGTCCACCGGGGGAATTTTTCAACCAAAGAAACCAGCAATGTGAGGCTGCATGTAATTCTGCCGATGCAAGTAAGCAGTATACAAAAAGATTAACTACGTTTCATACACTTCGATGGTAATACATTCTGTATATGCCGCAGATCAATGGTGTGCTGGATTGCCGGATGGTCTGTTCATTCGGGTGCCACCGACGGAACCTCCGAACTGCCAGAAATACTACACATGCTTTGGCGGCAACATGTTCGAGCACCTGTGCCCTCCTGGATTTCTGTTTTCCCAGCTTGACCAGTCCTGTGGCAACAATGTAGCGGAATGTTAAGAAAACAGACACACAAATGAAAGCTGATTTTTCAACGAACAAAAATTATGAATGATGAATAAATGGTAAGAGAATGGTGAATAATTATGAATGATACGCTAGAACGGTAAACTGTTTCGATAGTATAAGACCAAACTTTTAATTAAAATTTATATTACATTATACGCTCGACGCACTATGTTTCAAACAAAAGAAGGCAGATACAGTAACTGTCTGAAATGTGCTTTGATATCAAGTCATCAATCACGGCATTGCATAAAAGATCCCATTTAATATTCATCAAAAATAGAACCCGTGAATTTGCACCGGTATCGTGCGGTAGATACAATAAATGACTGTTATCGATTTTGGTGGTTTTATCGACTAGATGATCCGGACTTTGTGGTAAAAAAGTGCGCCGATAGACGATAAGAGTTTGGCCGTAATACGCACAACTCTAACTCGACTAACGAAAACCTGCCAAATCAGTACATCTTCAGGGTTTTTGAAGTGCGCATCAATGAAAGGTAGCTGCTAGGAAATCTTTTTGCTTATTCGATTCCGTTTTCATTGCTATTTTTGATATTAGGTCTTTTTATAGGGGCAACTGGAGTGGTGTTGCTACTTTCTTCGGTGAGTGCGTTCTTCTGCGACGGTATACCTGGTGGGATGAAAATACGTTTTCCCCTACCGGAAATATGCAACGAGTACATCGCGTGTCACCATGGAACGGAACACGAATGGCGGTGCCCGAGGGGCAAATTCTTCAGTCAGAGAGCGCAGCGCTGCGTAGATGCTTGCGATGCGACTGAATCGATCAACATTTGCGTAGGACTTGCCAACGGAATTCTACTTCGGCCTCCCCTGCCGGACTTCCCATTCAACTGTCGGCTCCACTACGAGTGCATCGGAGGAAATATGATCACACGAGAATGTCCACCCGGTACCTACTTCTCACAGCTGGCACAAGGTTGTGGCTCTGTCAGGGAAGAATTGTGCATACCGGACTAAGAAAATGCGAGTCCGGGTGCAACAATCTCTTACGTCACTTGGCAGTATGTGGCCAATCGGCAATAAAATACTAACCTATCGGTAACACTAACATGATCCTACTTACTATGTCCGTGCCGGAGAGTGGTGATAAAATCTTCAGTTCCCAATAATGATGCTGACCGCGTGTTAACGGTTCGTTGCTACGAACGACGGAGGTGCCTTGGCTATAGATGGGATGAAAAAGAACCTCGGAACCTTTCATATACGGAGGGCTTGGCACATTGCATCGTGGATCGTGTGGAACGGTTTCCCACATCCAATCGACGCGGGTGGATGTGTCCTCGCCGCAACTGCATTGTTGGACTTCTTTGGCAAAAATACTGAAACGCTTCCCCAACGGGTATTCGCAGCGACAGAATGGCTTGGAATAGTGTTCGTGGTTGGACGTGAATTCGCTTCCACTCCGGGTTTTTGTGCCGTGCGACATTTCGGTGGTAACCTGCGGCGACAAAGAAAACGCAATAGATGTACCAGGTAATGAAAAAAAGTATGTTCTACGTGAAAAGATGAGTGTGGATGAACAAAAAGTGAACATTGAAAATGTGACTCTACAATTACCGTACCACAACGTGATTTCAGAGATAAATAATTCTAGTTCAACTAAGTATTGGAAGCGGCTTTACTTGGGAGAAGTGACGCATCTCTTTGGAATCACTTTGGGCTGTTAAGTATCTCATTGGCGTGTGGTAATTACGGTTCACAGCATCACACATTTAATTTCGAATGTTGATAATCGTAGAATGTACTTTTTCTTGAGCTGACGGAACATATGAGACGAACAAACATAAATAAACATTAGCAGAGAGAGAAAAGCAAAACAGCCGCTGCGTTTTGACAGTTGCTTGCCGTGCTGCTCGAATGCGTGCTGCTCGAAATAATCACTTGACACTTTTAATTTGAAGGATGACAAATCTAGTAGTTTGAAAAAGATCGATAACCCATTTATTTTTTAGATAACCCTCTTAAGATCTGAAACCTTTCACAAAAATATATGAAACACAGAATATTATCAGATTCAAACAACCTTAATTGAATGGTTTTCTACTGAGACCAATGCTGCTCGGCCTCACTGTTTTAAGCAGATTTGTTTGAACTATGCAAGTTATCCTTATAAAATTAATGTTTGTGTGTCATAATCTTTTTCACTCAGACAATGTGTTTGCCCCCCAATTTTACGCAAACAACACGCGAACGAGGGCGCCGCTGCATCTTTTTTTCGCATGCCCTGGTGACTGCGCGGTCAGTTCTTCAGTTGGGCAGAGAGGTGGTGCATTGATCCATCAGCTAACAAACAAGTTTGTCTAAGAAATACGACCGAGCTTTCCTTAATTTTCGACCGAGTACCGTTATCAGGTATAGGGTATAACAAAAATTTGCACTCTAATTAAATTTTGATAAAACGTATTTGAACTCTTATTGATGTTTTTGCAAGAAGGGAGAAGGGAGTACGCAGTACAAAATATTTTCCCCATGTTTATAAGTGATTTAGTTGCACGACACTTTTGTTTCGTATCGTTCGTCGCAGACTGGTTAGCTTTGTCAATAGTGATCACAAGCTCTGTAAATTCGGCACCACATGATCCGTGCTCAATCAACCCTGACCTACAACGTTTCACCCTTTAATCTAATGGTCACACTTTGGAGGTCATTCTAAGCCGGTGATGACACGTGGTTAGTTTTTGAAAAACTGTCGGCTTACTTGTGCACTGTATTCCAGAAAACGGCGGTCGCAATTCTAGGCCACTCACACAGCTCGCTTCCAGATGCGTTCAGCGGTTGTGTAATGGAGATAAGTTCGCACCCAGCACAAGATTTGCGACCGACACCAAAGTTCAAACTTATTGTGCAAACTTTGATAAGGCTACTCAACCAGGAAACGTGGTCTATGATTGACAACGAGTAAGAGTCACGGAGAATGGACGTGCACTTGAGCGTACTTGCATCGCTTAGCTGCCGATGGTGCTACCGCGCGAGAACGCTGCTGAATACTAAGACTAGTAGTTATTTCACTTGATGGTATATATAGCTGATTATTGCGTACGTAAGCACATCTCTCGCGTGAACCGAACATTATCCGACGCCACCAGCCGGTAGTGGAAGATCGGTGTACATTAAAAATATTACAGTTTACACTACATTTAATTTCTACAGTGAACACGTGTCGGTATGTTAGTGTCTCCCGGCGATAGTGATAATAGTTGCAAACAAGACTGACGAACAGGAGAGAAATGCAGTAATGTGAACATCGCGGATTACGTCGCGATAAAAAGTGTTCAACTGAACAATGTGGGAACATTTAAACTGAACATTTGCTTTGGGCTAAGGAGGCTCTTGTAAGGATACTGTTAAAAAGACAACTTATTTATGAAATCAATATCAACATTAAGTGCCTGTATGTGCATGTAAAAGTAAACGTTTAGTTTACTATACGTTTAATAATAATGTAAAAGTATTACATAGAGTTTATGATAGAGTTTACAATTTACTGTGCGTCCATTGCACTTTTCCCACTTGTACATTGGTATGTTCTATAGATCTCCATTGGTAATCACATGCGGATGGTGTGGCAATCGTAGACCACCAAATACTGGGCCGTTTACTTTGTCTATCGACTTGCTAGCATAGGTTATCTGGCGAAAGGTCGTTACACAGCAGTCACGAAGTGAGACTAATAATCTTCCGAAGCATCCAAAGCGGTCGCTTTCTCGTTGGCCCCTAAAAGTCTGCCAAACAAAACGTGAACATTTTCAGAAACATTTGAAAACATGGTGACCAAGTTTGGATTACATATCAATGCACAGGTGGTTTCAAACGAATTGCCCCAGGCGAATAGGGTCCGTGTAGCAGCGGTAGTATTTCGTGAAACCGGTAAGAAACCGGTAAGTCTGTGTGATTTATTGTGAAGCATGCGCCCTGCCAGCCGTGAATAATCGGACTCTCTCCACAATAAGTACGAAACGGGCGTGCAAGTTGTTTACGCTAGTCTGTGGTGTTTTTCAATTGTAGCCATGAAGTGAGCGATTCCATATCCAGGGAAGAAAGTTGAAGTACTAAATTATGGAATGCCTCCTGTGATCGCTTTGCCAATCCGCTCGTACCAACGAAAGTATGCAGCATCTACGAGCAATTGATTTCCGAAAATAAACAAAAGATAAATCTCCCAAACATCAGAGGATGTATCCAAACGCTGAAGTACTCGTGCCGTGCCGTGGAATCGCGCACACATCAACAGGCTGATCGGTCATAATCGGCACAGGGTTTTCCGGCCCGTGCTGCCGGAGAGACACGGCGCGTTGAAAGGTACTTCCTTTTGCTGCCTTCTCTCTCTCCCTCTCTCTCTGGGTTTTTCACTGTGTCTGTTTTGTCGCCCAATCTCGCGAGAGAGTATACTGCGTTAGGTAGTAACGCCACAGTAACGTGTGAGGAAAATTTTCTCTCCTCTCAGTGCCATACGGAAAGAGCCAACAATAAGGCGCGTACATCAAGGCCAGCCATTGTTTTCGTACACAAACCGCCCGAGTTCCATGGAAAGTCGCAGTAGCCGTGGAGTTGGTTGTATACTTAAGCGCCGCGTTTGAATTATTTCGAAAGAGGGACCAAAGATTCGTCGTTCAAAAGTACTGTGAAAGACCAAAACGATAAGCTCGGCATGATGAATCTGTGTTTTCCGCTGCCAACCATTACTCATTTCAAACCCCAACCGTTACGCCAGTGTCCGCGGGTCTGCTATCGAGTTCGGAGTGTTTCCGACCATGGAAAAGGTTTTCCAAAGCAGTGAGTCCCTAGTGAATGTGTTCGGTACAAGAGTGGAGAGTCGCAAGGAAAAGCTGAAGAAAATGATGAGAGTGAGCTAGAGAGAGAGAGAGAGAGAGAGAGAGAGTGGCCATTCGGAGTTGCAAAAGACCGACCCCACCGAAGTCAAAGTGACTGGGTCAGTGTTGAGGTGATTGTGCAGCTGGTGAGAAGGTTCTGGTTTCTGGTTTTCCGTGGTCCGTGGTACTCCCAGAGCGCCCAAGCTCCCTTGGGTGTATGTGTTTTTAATTCGACGTTCATGAAACCATAATTTAACTGTAAGTTTCGCTCATTGCAGCTTCCGGGCTGTGTTTGGGTTGCTCGCTGTGTGCTCGAAGTTTCGATTAAAAAATGCCTACTATCAATGTGAGACTGGAAAAGTGTACGTGGGCATTCCCTATCGTCCATCAGAGTAGACGAGTCGTACGATGAACACTGCTGCGCACCCAGTGCTTGGTGAAATATGAGGTGAGCAAGAATCAAAACTTGATGAGCCAGGGTTAAGACCCGACTAATCCTCCCCGGAGGATATCGAAAATGTGAATAATGAAAATTGGAAAAATCTTTCCCGGCGCGGACGTGAACATTCGTCCGTGTCGGTCGGAACATGCTAGTGCTAGTCTGGTGTGAACTCAATGTCAGAAGGATACCGTAAATACTGTTGCTTCCTTCAGTAGTTCCTTCGCTTAGTGTGCCATCGTCGGTTCAGCAGCTGGGCCCCACCCGGTTCGTTGCAGCTACAAATAGAACGGGTCAGTCGGGTTGTCGCTCGACAGTGTCACCGTGGCAATCGAACCCCCGGAACGCGGAAAACGCCTAGGTACGAGGTGGGGAGGGATGAAAATGTCATCACGCCAGCAATGAAGTCTCTTTGATGTGTGCTAATATTTTTCATCTACCCTGGAAGAGTGCGTCCGGGAGGAATGCACATCAGCATCACCGCCTCGCATCACATGTATGTCGGCAACCGATGAAAAAAGGAATTTGGAGGAGATTTTTTGTACATCCTGCAATTCACATGTGACGGATGAGTGACGACAGTCGCAGTCACTGCAGGCGATGAGGGAAAAAAAGCTATGAAAAGCATGGAGGAAGCTGTGAAGGAATTGCCGTGCCGAAGGGGGGTTGCTCCTCTAATGACTGCAGAGGCCCCTCTGATGATGATGATGATGACGGTGTGGGTGAGATGATCGGGAAACCTTCAACTTCTCCCGCGCGGCACTGACACATACTCACGTGCTGCCCACCACATTTAAGCACTCAGCTAGGACGGGGCGCAGGGTGGCAAAGCGAACCACATCCTGTTGTGCCCGTGACCGCGTGTTTAGTTGGTGGACGGGAAGCAATAGATAAAAGCGATAAAGGAAAATCTGAAAGGGCGGTGAAGGCGTCGTGCGCCTTGGGTGGTGCTGAAGCGAAAAAGGGGAACCTGATTTGTTATGTTTAAGGAACGGATGACCGCGCTGAAGTGCGATGAAGAGTCTCTTGAAGTTGCATGTTGCGTCGGAGTGAGCACTGTGTTTGTAGACCACTAGACGCAAAGGAATGGCGACGGTGGGGATTGGTGATTCTATGAAATACTTAAAAAAGACAGTTCAATTGTCCAAAAGCATCAGAAGGAAGCAAAAAATAATAACAGTCCACTCAACCATACTTCATAATTTTGAAATTAACACTACGATAATTTTAAACGAAATTTGTTATCGTACGTTCAATTGATTCTCTATCTCTTTAAGATGTCTCTATTGCACTTCGAACGGCTTTCATATCCGTTTGGCCAAACGACAAGATGTTGAAGCGTCTAGGTTCCACTTTTCGCAAAAGTGACAACAGCTGCACGGCAATTGTGGGCAAGGCACCTCATTGGTGTCGGCTTTAACTAAATTAGGCCATAGATTATTGATCTTCCTTGCGTCACGCGGGCGGATGCTGGTTGCAACGTTCTGGACATTCCAAGGGTCCCAAGGGGCCTGCCGGTGAACAGTTTGACTGCTTTTACGGCGACGGACTGCAGACATCGCATGGAAATGATTCAATTTCAGTAAGTTCATTATTTATGCAGCCTTGCGTCAGACAAGCGTTGTTGAAATTAATATTGACATGCGGGGAAAGCGTTTGATGGTTTTTGCCGGTCGCCATTAGTTGCTGTCGAAGCTCTTTCACTTTGTTGTACGGTGAGGTTTAGCGTTCGATTGGTGAACTGAAGTGAAATATTTATCTGTTGCAGTTGTCACAGGGGTCAACTAGCGAACTCACTGGCTATTGTGTGTAATGGACGATCGAAGTTTTAGCGAAGAAGCGTTTCAATTCAGCGGTAGATTATTGTTGATGTTTAAACATTTCCATATTCATCAAGAATACAATGTTCCAATTCAAACAACCAGAATTTTAAATCCGCTATTAGTGAATTTTGAATTACGGTTCGGACATACTGCAAGTCGCAATTGATTCTTATGAACCTTTAAGTATGATAGTTCGTGTGGGTTTCTCGCACTTCGTTGAATAACGAGGGGATCCATGAAGATGTTATTGAAACGAATAATAATTTGATCTAATAATATTGGAGTATATTCTATCAAGAGTTTCTCTTTTGTGCCCCGTCTGTAGATCATCCGTCTCGCTGCAACGATTAATCGGTTGCTAAGCGAAAGACGTCAGTTCAAACTCAGACAGTGTATCAACTTAAGGACACCAACTTCTGGTGCAAACATTTTTACGACTCTGACCGTTGTAATAAAAACAAATTAATAGATAATGAAAAAATACTTCTCCGTTACATTTCTATTTTCTAGTACTGATAACCCATCATGGACCATCATGATTGTAGGCATGGTAAAACTTTGAGCGCTTTGTTTGAAGCAATCAATCTTAATTGTGTTTACACTTTCGCAGATTAATTCGACAATCGGCCTACTCTTCGGGAGGCAACTTAAAAGTTGCCCCCATGTTGCGCTTTCAGTCGTTGGGCGTGCCCAGGGTCACCACGAGCGCTACAATGCTTAATCCACGTGTCGACCAACCGTTTAGAGGTTAGAAGTGGTTTTGGGTTTGGACTGCCACTTGAACTTGTCATCAGTTGGAACGGTGCCCAGAGTCCGCCGGACGGATACAGAGAGAGAGAGAGAGCGTAGCGAGCCCAAACCTGGTGCCGTGTGGCGAAATGCATTTTTGGATTGACAAACGATCGCAAGCGTGTGGTTTCGGCAGAGCCCGAGTGGCAGCATCCTTGTCCGGCGGCGGTGGTCTGGGCTTTGGCCATCCGCGCCGAGTGCCCCGCAAATCAATGGTTACCCCAATACATCGGTTTCAAACCGTCGACTGTACCCGGCCCCATTTCTACCGTCACCAGCAGCAGCAGCAGCAGCAGCAATCGCAATCTCAAGCGAACTCGACTCACAACAACAACTCGTCCACATCAAGTCAGCAGCATCAACATCAGTCACAGTCACATCACCAGCAGTACCATCACAATTCGCATCACAACCAAAACCACCATCAACAGCCGGTTCAGCCGGTTGCAGCACAGTCGGCCAATCAACAGGTGCACCAGGTCCAGTTGCACAGCAGCGGACATTATAATGCGCACAGCCCCAGTATACTTCCTGCGCCAACGCCTTATCCGCAAGCCAGCCCCAACTTGCAGTCGAATGCGTCTCCGAGCAACAACGCACACAACTACCACGTACCTGTGTCGATGAACCACATCTACAGGTAAAAGTTAAAGTAACGTCTCTAAATTCACTGGAAAGACTGCTTAGAAACTTCACGAATAGGAAGGCTCCTGCCTGTGAACATTGAGGGACATGCCCTGATAACTCTTGGACGAGACCCTCTAAATCTCCATAGAATGACATCTAGTTTAAGATAAAGTTTAGAGTTTCCGAAAGGACGGCAGGTTCTCGTTGGGTCTATTTTGCTATGAAAGACATTTTCTTTACTGCTAGAAATAAAACCTTGCATGTATTTCATTTCGAATTCAAATTCTTTCCCGGCCAACTGACTGTGCAGTGCATCGGCGCAAACTTCTGGAGCTGATATTGAGCAGGGTGGCAGCAACTTGGGAATCGCTGCCATTGCACAGCACGCACAGCCTCAACTTGGGCAAGACGCTCAACTGTTACCTGCGCACCTGAAGTGTGGCATGTGGGCATCGTTAGCGCTAGCGACAGTGTTCGTAGCTGGTGCCAAGTTTTATTTCGACCACCAGGTAACATTCCACATTGAGGTCGATGGCCGATGACCTTTCCCTTTCGTAACGTCTTCTTCTTTTACGCCGTCCCAGGGCACCGGATTAGAGGTCCTCATTTTCTGCGCCTTCTCTGCAACCTTCTTCCTGGCGGCGTGCACGGTATCGCTCTGGAGGCGTCCACGGGAATTACCGATTCCGGGCAACAATGTGATATCGGAGACGATCTCCAACGCGGAGCAAAGCTCCCTGCAGGTATGGACGAGAGAGAGATCAGATTGGCGTTTGCATGGTCTGAGTGCGTATCGCAAAATCGTTTCCTTTTAGAACAACCCTGAGCTGATGAGCAGTAATCCGTCGCCGCTGCTGAACGGGAGCGTCGGTGGTGGCATTTCCGGGGGAGGGCTACACGTTGCAGGTCAGCATCAGCACGCTTCACTGGCGAGCATAGTGGCACCACCTCCACCGTACCACATAGCGATACTACTGCCGGAGGCCACAAAGGACACGGATGAAACGCCACCACCGTCGTATGATAAAATAGTGATATAATCATGACCGATAACAGTACTACGACGAAAGGCACCCTCCCATCTATGATTAGCTATCGATCTGGCAGTCCGACAACTGGTCGAAACGTACAGGAACGGAACGGGTGGGATGCCGGTCGCGAGGAGAAGATAAGAGAAATTCAAAGAAAGAACTCCAATGTATTGATGCGCAGCATACGAGGCAAGGCGGATCGAGTGTTAGAGGAAGAACACGGTACAGGTGGTACTTTGTTCAACGGAAAGAACGGTACCGGTATTGAAAATGGTCGGATTGTAAGATCCGATTAATAGATAGTGCTCAAACATGTCAGGACGTTAGGAAAGAAGATACGCCTTTCAAAGATTAAAGTAATCACAAAAAACTAATAGAAACATTCGTGTAATACAATGATGCGTTCTCGAAGTAATGCAAGTAAAATGCACGTGGAACGTGCGCACTAGTGATAAGCGATTAGGGCAGAAGGACTTAACGTGTTTCTTTAAATCTTCCTGACTATTGGTGACGATTCTGCAAGGATCGCGAGAACTGCGTCTTGCGCTTATTTGCCTGGCTACGGATAGGCGTTAGGTATTGCATAGTACCAAGAAATAAGAAGTATTGTATCGTAATTTTTTTTATTACGAAGTGATCTTTCGGTATGTTTTAATAAAAATTCTACCCAAATATGCTGTGCAATATGTTAATGTGAACATGTCTTCTGTTGCACCCCACTAAAGCTACTCGCCGTAACGAATGTCCAGATGGTGTGCGGTACACACGGGGTCAACATGCAACTTCCAGTCAGATGCCTTTAATACTATTTATTTTCAGATGATGCGAGAATATCCGAGCAGTAGCAGGTCAAGTAGCTGTCAACGGTGATCACTTACAGGCTACCCTTGTATCCAAGTTACATTGTCCATAGGTAGGATCGTACATCAGACCGGGTGGGCACTCGCGATCGATGGCTGTCCCCATAAAGCACTGGACAAACTTTTTGCAGCTTCCATCGACGGCCATATTAGCAAACCCAACCGCGGGACACTGGATACACCCTGCTTCGCTAGGGAAGTCACACAGTTGTTTTCGAACGTTAAAGTGATAGCCGGAAGGGCAAACCAAAGGAGTAGCACGTTGGTTCACGCAGGCGACATAGAAATTGCACTTCTTTCCATCGGGTAGGAACGTGGTGTAGGTATAGCTGGTACAGCCCTGTGCATGAGCGATGCCAGTTACCATCGCCATAAGGCAAACAACCGCAACCGCTTCTGAAAGCACAACGAAACAGGATCGGATACTATTGCGTTGCTTATCAAGTGTTCCCGCACCTACTGCGCATATCGTTCAGCAACATCCTTTCAGCGCTAGAAGGTATAGAACAACAAACTCGAAGCCTTACGATTGGTGACATATTTATAGATGGGAAAGGAATTTTTCCTCCGTCCTTGTCAAAAGAAGTCGGGTCGGGAAAGGCGAGGACTGATAACGCGCGAAGGTATCTAGGTTATTACTCAGAAAAGACGATAACAGACAACAACAATCGGAGAGCGGCGTAAAGAGTGTGGCTATGGGGTTTGATCTTTTGGGACGATAAAATTCAACATGAATTCTCCCGAACTCACTCGCAGTGAGTAACTCGGTCGCGTAAATTAGTTCAATATTCACGATATCTGAATATTGAAGTATGCATCTGCAGAATTGTACAGCGCACTATGGGGAGAAGACGGTCATAAGTCAACTTTAAAAACTGAGGGTTTACTTATATTAGCCTAAAATAAATATGTTATCTATGACAAATCCACATTTTTAGCCTTCCTAGTTGCGCAGATTCTGTGAATTCATCTGTTAAAGTCAAAAGAGTGATAAAAATGGCTTTTTGAAACCAGCTGTTATCAGCTATTTTAACGCGATCGTTAGCACAGTTCTGCAACGGTAATGTTCTTATATTATACATCATTCGAAAGGTAATGAACTCTTCTTTCATATAAAATAATCAAATATTAACGTTTGGTATTGCTAGTACATTTTCATCGGGAATTACTATAGAAAACTACGAAAAAATACAGTTTTTCAACTTTGGTAATGCAGTAAATTTTTTTCGCGATCTTGTGTAACTAAACTAGGCATTGCAATCAAAGTTTAGGCAGTTTTAAACTATTTCCAGTACGTTTTGCTTGCGTATACTAGCGAATTCATCCGCTAGGCTTATTTTACGAAAACACCTCCTGATGCATGGAGGCGCCTGGTCTTTTTGTAGTCTTTGAAATGGATATACAAAACATATTGGCCTTATGTCTTTTCTATTATTAAGATAAACTAAGTGTTAAAAGTGATCAAGGATCAATCAAGTATGCGTTGCCCTATTTGTAGTGCAACTGGTAACCAGATAAGTGATGCTTGAAAATTATTTTACCCCACAACCTTCTGCATTGTGTTTCGTTACGTTGTTAGTTGAGGTTTCTGCAGTGTTTGTTAAGCATTTCACAGAAAATAATCTTTCAGAAACTAATCAGGTATCAGAAACAAGCACTTCTGGTAGCGTTTTTTGTCGAATATTTTCAGATTCGGAACGTGCGAGTACTGTTCTTTAGTAAAGATTTAATAGACAGGCTTAGGAATATCTTAATAACCATTAGCCTGACCCTAAAGCTAGTTCTATTTCGTTGGGTTATAAGCAGCGAAAAAACATACACTTAATTTTCCTGATATACCGTATTTTTCCGTGTATAACGCGCACCTTTTTCCCAATTTTTTTAGCTGTAAAATCTGGGTGCGCGTTATACAAGGGGAGTAAAAATTTTGTCTCCTCTAAACATATAAATGGACTTTTTTCGGTACTTATTTTATGGTATTATTGAATAAATTATGAAATGAAACATTTGTTAGGAATATAATTATCCTTACCATATCGTCATTAAGTCATGGCATGGAGTTAAAACAAAAGTTGCTGTGAAATCATTCATAAAATGTGGGATCAGCAACGCTATGGATGGATCTGAAGATGTCGCAATTTATGAGGACTCTTCAGAGAGTGACAATGAGGAGTACATTGAAGAGCAATTAGGGAATATCAATTTGTCACACAGCAGTGAAATGTAAACAGTTTAGCTTACAGTTTTCTTCGATTGCAGGGTCGTGGTGCATCATGAGTTGTTGGCTAAGGATAGAACAGTCAATAAAGAATATTTTCTGCAAGTTACACACAATTCGCCCGAAGCAATCCGTCACAAACGCCAGGTTTTTTGCGAAACCCAAAATTGGTTGTCGCGCTCCTGCTAACACATCGTGGTTTCTGCTCTAATTTTTGACCAAAACAACACACTAATGATGCCAAAGCTACCGTATTCTCTAGATATGGCCACCTGTGACATTTTCTAATTCCGGAAGTTGAAGGAGGCCATGAAAGGACGACGCTACGATACGATTTAGGTGATAAAGACGGCATCGCCGATGAGAAAATCTTGTCCAAGCAAAACAGTTGTCAAAAACTGACCGATTACTCAAAATAGCCGAACTTTTTACCATCAGTGACTGACATGTGTAGCAACCTAACGCCACAAAAAATCGAAAATCGGATATAAGTAGCCCGCGTAAATACAAAATTGTCAGAACTTTTTGAACGCCCCTCGTACATCATTATCATTGGGTATTTGTTGGATATCACATATCTGAAAAATGTAAAATAAAAAACTTTTTTCCATTTTTTGTCTCTTAAAATATGGGTGCGCGTTATACACGGAAAAATACGGTAGTTAATGATCATGGAGGAAAACATTAATGACGATATCGCGATTGATCATGTATTCACCCAAGTAGATTGATCATGTATTCACCCAAGTAGATAATATCGATTTAAGTTTGTATGAAGTAATGGATCAATAAGTATTCTATCAAACGTTTTAATAATAGTTCATGGGTTGGACACTTTGGATGGTAATACTTACATGTTCCTAAATTCCCACAAACGCAATGGATAAAGCTTCTCGATCATTTCATATCCTTTTTTACACTCATAAGGCATTCGATTTGTAGCAGAAATTCGATATTTGCTTTTACGATTGTGCTTTTAATGTTTTTGATGTAATGTAGATTGCATACTTAAGGCGTTTAAAAACCTTAAAGTAACGAAAAAAGCTCATTTATTATACTTGAACGAGTGTATTACTGGGGGGCTACATGAGGCGTGAAAACTAGCGTAAAATTAATTTGTAATGTCAAATCGTTTACGCTTCGTGTGGCAGCAAAAATATAAAAACGAAATGTTAAACTTGTATGCATTCGTGTTTTTGGTCCGAGAAAATAGAAAAAGAAGAGAAATTAATTGATTTCTGAATATTTTTTTCGGGTTTTTTATCGATTCCAGCAAATAAGAACTTAAATTATCCTCTGTTTGTAAGCAAAGCGTTTGCAAAAAGTATTAACGCTCGGGTTTACGCCTCGGCCGACCCGTACTTTACGTTACGCCTCATGTAGCACCCCCCGTTACACAAAAAAAGTGGAATTTAATCAAAACACATGCAAATAAAACAAAAACGTTAAAAAAAGTCCATTGATGCTTCCTAAAAACGAATATGTCCGCCTTTCCCATACAAATTCCCCACTGTGCAATGGTTCGTCCACAACTTCTAGCAACTCACTGGCTGGGTTGATGAAGTAAGGCGAATTAAGCCCATCTAGTACGGTGCATTGGTCTCCAGATTCCTTATTATCCTTTCAAAATGGGAAGTTAGGCCACCAACCACCCGGTACATGTTATCCTCGGTATGCTGTAAACGTCCGACTTCTTTAAAAAACCTCAAAAAAAAAAACACTGCGTTATGTTTCGTACATGATTTCCTATGTTCTGGTAAACAACAGAGAAATCATCCCAATTTACTACGGATCGATTGCGTCAGTTCGGTCTGCTCGTCACATTCAACCGCACTCTCTAGATTGCACTGGTCTCGGTCGGTGTCAAACAGGAGTCCCGCAGGACACTGTCGTCCCAACAGTTCGCCGTTAAGGCATCGGTAGTAGACGTCACACTGCACGGGGTGCCTAATTTTCGAGAGTACGTCATTCTCCGTGCATTGTTCTATAACGGAATCCGGTGGCGGAGGTGGACGGGCGCGCTACGAAAAGAAATTTATCAGGATAATAAATGTTTCGATGGGGAAGCGAAAGAGACGTTCGATTTAGACTAGTTACCACGCATGGGTTCTCCAGATCCTCGTCGATACACCAATCATTGTCGGGATCGTAGATCGTACCGGGAGCGCACCGTCGTACTATTGTGATGCTGCCAACGCAGATATAGTATCTGAAAAAAAAAACAGTAGTTCAATTTACTTTGACGTTAAGCTTAAAGTGATTGCTCGAAGGACGCTACATTTCACAACTGTTTACGCTCTCCACGGGTACTTGGCTGCCTTCAGGATTGTCCCGGCAGATGTGCTCGGTGCACTCGGCAGTATCGGGAGAGTCACAGACTAGCAGTATGGGATTGAAATGCAGCCCTGCTGGGCATGTCTCGGTGCCAACCAGCTCCCGATCAGCACATATCACGTACTGGTGGCACTGTCCGGGAAAGGCCACCTCCAGGAGACCATCGGTAGACTGCGTAGCGCAAAGCGCGTCTAGGTCTACGCTTTCTACGGTCGTCGTTTCGCCAGTTACTGTGGTAGTATCATCGTTATTTGTGGTAGTTTCTGGTAACTCGGTTGTCACTTCAGGGTCTAGTGTGGTGGTGGTATCTTCCGGCAACGGAGTTGTCCCGCCTGGATCCAGCGTGGTAGTTTCTTCCGGTGATGCAGTTGTGGGCTCTGGATCGAGCGTTGTAGGTTCCGGCGTTGTCACAACTGTCGTTGTCGTTTCTTCCTGTGTTGTGGTAACTTCCGGCAATGGAGTTGTAGTTGTTTCTACAGCAGTAGTAGTTGTTCCTAGTTCCGGGGTTGTAGTAACTTCAGGCATTGGACTCGCAGTGGTAGTAGTATCACCAGCTTCCGTTGTCGTCGGATCCGTACACGGTGGGGGTTCGATATCACACTCCACGTTGGCCGCATCATCGCACACAAGGGTGACAGGATTGAAGTAGTCTCCCACCGGGCAACACATCTGTATACCTACCCCGTTTATGCACGTTACGAACATACTACAGTCAACGGTGCTGGGCTCATTCGTCCACTCGGGGATGGAGTTGCTTTGGCAGGTGACCTGTACAATGTCGTCCGGGTAGCATCTTCTCTCCTCTGGGCAGCACTCTACGGTCACAATTAGCACGCACGTCAGCAGAAGCAATGGTGTTAATGGCAACGATTGTTTCACGGTCCCGGCCATATTGCTGCGCTGTAGCGGGTCAACTAAATTCGTAACGTTTGAGTCACGGCAAAGCAACCCCCACGGACGGTGCAAGAGGAGGTTCGGCAAGATTCGGGAAGTATCCCGTCGCGATAAGCTTCCATTGGCAGCCGGACGCGGATTTACGGTCTTATCTTATCCCAGCATTTACAAGTATTGTTGTCGTAAACTTGCCACAGACTGATTTTCGGCTGGTGCACCTGGTGTTGGTGTGGAAACAGATTAACCGTGAAGGGTAATTGCTGTAAATATGCTACCACGTCCACGTTATATATTGTGATTGCTTCCTTAATCGGCAAATGCAAAAGCGAGTGTTTTCCTGTTGAGTTTCGACAGAAGTTGAAATGTGGCGCGTAATTTTACAGTTATCAGCAGCATGAGAATCGGTCGTCACGAGTGTGACGTGACGTGACCAACACTTGTGACCACCCCAAACTCACTTATCCATTATCGCCCAGTCCGCCCGCCATGATCCTGGGGTTTTTGGCTCAATACAAAAGGTCCCCCAAGTGCAGCAGGGCGTGTCAGTTTCGCTAACCTTGTTCGAAGGTGAACATATCCGTCTCTTGAAGTGCTTAAGGTTTGGTACCATGAATCCGAAGTGGCTCGTACTGTCCGTAACGGTGGCACTGTTCGCCACGGGTGCGGTCTCGAATACCGATCGTTGTGCTGGGCTGCCCGACGGCCGGTTTCTGACCAATTTTCAGCAGTGCAACGCATTCTTCTCCTGCTTTCGCGGTGAATCTATTCCGGGGCAGTGTCCGGAAGGATACGTTTTCAGCGAGGAAGAGCAGCTATGTGATTTTCCGTGGAACGTCATGTGCTTGCTTTGCCCCGCGGATAGCGACGTACCGACGTTAGAACCCATCGAAGGCCAGTGTTCGTTCTACACACTCTGTTTCAATGGTATCGGTAGTCGGCGCGAGTGTGAGAAAGGACTCTTGTTCGATAGCGCACTAGGGGCTTGCGATCTGGCAGAAAACGTGCAATGTGACATTGGCGTTTGCGCCAGCAACCTGAACCCGAACGTTCCCACCCTCGTGCCTGATCCAACCGACTGCTCCAAATACTTTATCTGCTTGGGAGGCGTTGCCGAGCCGGGCCAGTGTGCTCCGTCGCTCCTGTTCGATCCTATTGCGCGACGGTGCGATTTGGAGGGGAACGTTGAATGTGTAAGTACTGTTGCGGAGTTGCGCCTTATTAGTTCGTAGCTTGTGTCGCGAATATTCTTCAAACATGAATGTCGCCATGTGCAACCTCTTTCTTTTGCACAGGTCGAAGGAAGTATACCTGCTCCTACCACATGTCCCCCAACCGGACTACACCTCATCGGAAACCAGGCGAACTGCAACTCGTACTTCGTTTGCCTGGACGGCGTACAGAGCGACCTGCCGATCGAATGTGCTCCGACGCTGATTTTCGATATCACAGACTCGATCTGCCGTCCACCAAACGAAGATTCCAGGTGCGCGGATGGATCGAACCCTTTTCCTGAACCGGGCTCCGGTGCACTTTATTTTAAAATATAAGTCTAGTATAATATAGTCTACAAAAGACGCTGGAAGTGTTATTCTTAGAAAATTACTTACTGTATTTCCGGTTCATTTGAATAGTAGAAAACTACAACGACCGAATAAATATTTATGTGACAATGTATACTTGAAACTTATGTTTATTCACGTGTTCTATTTATCTTGGATAAATAACTTAAGCTTGGCTGCTAATATAGGCAGCTGTATTGAGGTTTGTGATAAGTTGTTGCTCTGTTGGGCAAGTGATTGCTTGACAGTGACGCTTCATCGTTATACGCCGCAAAATAGCCAGAGATAATCGTTCGCCATCGAAACATTCTCAAGGGTGTGTAATGTTAACAAATTGTTAGAGTAAAAAATATTATGACTTGCGCATTTACGTAGTTAGGAATAAGGTCGTAGAACTGAGAACACCTTGATTACCAAGATTCTATGCGTTGGAGTGATTCAAATGGTAGCCATCGAGGGCGAAGCAGGGGTTTTGACAAGCTCAGCTGATGTTCATAGTGGTATTTAATTTTTTGCAGTCCATTTTGCCATCTTTCAGTGCATTAGGAGTGCCCACATCCCCCATACCGGATAGCCAGCCAATACTTTTGTGCAAATTTCTTACTACTTAATATAGGAGGTCCAAACAAGCGTTCTTTTTTCGTTTGGTTACAAAACACTAATAGCTTAATATTTTTCAATGCTTGAAGATTTATATGACACTAGCAGGTCCTGGCGAGCTTCGCTACGCCTCATTTCATTCTCATTTCTCGACTATCCGGCGTTTCAGAGGATCGAACTTCCAGATGACGTCTGATCTGCTTCCCTTTCCGCCTCCGGTTATTCCGCCATTTCGGACGATCGGCTTCCCTTTTCATTTCCCGTTACTCATCCTTTTCCGACAATCGGGATTCCCGGAGACGCACACGATCGCTTTATATTTGAATGTGAGCCCTCCTTTGTAAAGAGAGGAGGGGTTTTAAACATTCACCAGAACATTTCCCCACCCCCAAAACCCCCGCCTGCGAATTTGGTTCGTTAGCTACTATTATTAGACCTATTATTCGATTGATTCGATTGAGACCTATTATTCGATACTTTTATAAGAAATGAACCGCTGTGCTGTCAAATCGTTACTCATGTAACGGAACAAATACTAGTCCGAAAGAGCAACATCTGGTGAATTCGAAAACTCAGCATACCATGTCTTTTATCTCATTCTCGTTGTTTTATGGCCAAGCCTTTGCTTCAAATGCATTAATTGTTGTTGATGGGATTGTCCTTCAATAACTTTATTAGGTTTTAAAAGCTCAAAGTACACCACACCTTTCATATCACACCATATGTACATCACAACCGTTGAAAAGTGAAAATTTCGTTTTGGCTTCGATGGACAAGGTTCACCAGGCTGTATCCAGGGCTTTTTGGGTTTAGGATTCTTGTAATAACTCGCCTTTTCATCACCAGTGACGATTCAGTACAAGAAATCCTTTCTTTTCAGCCGCGCAAGCAGAAATTCGCAAACTGTTTTCCTTCTTACAATGTGTCTTTTTTTCAATTCATGTGGAACCCATAAAACCATCTTTCTAATAATTCCCGACGACACTCAGGCGATGGGAAACTTTCGTGTGGTCAACTCCTAATATTTTTGCAAGATCTTTTTGCATCTGACATATATTCCGATAGAGCAATGCTACCAACTCTTCATCCTCAACCTTTTTTTACTGTTCAGGTCGCCCTTGGTTTGAAAGCCAAAGTCACACCCTTTTAACGGTTGTAAACCACATCTAACACGTTTTCTCAGCTAGAACATATTCACCATAAACATCCATAAAAATATTATGATTTTCGGTAACACTTTTCGTCATACTAAACTAATCCCCGCAAAAACGCTTTATCAGGAACAAAACATGACATGTTCAAATGCTCAAAACAGGTGTTGTTTACACCATGACCAAACAATCTATATCGCGTTAGATGCGTAATGAGAGTAGCTATCAAACACATATTTCATTTAAAAAAGATCTGTTACATTTAGTGAGCAATGCCATCTATTGTACAAGCGCACGAATTGATTGTTACACCTAATATATAGATTTGGTAAATCGACCTTTCAAATAAATGTTCAAGCATCGAAAAATGTTAAGCCGTTTTTGTTTTATAACCAAATGAAAAAGAGAACGCTTATTTGAATACTCTATTACTAAGATTTTTTTTTATCTATCATTGGTGGTTATTGAGTTAGAAATGTGTTGAAAGATTCAATTCATTATTTGTTTGGCAAAGTGTAAAATAGGTTAGGTTGTTGCTATATGGAATATATGAATTAGTATTTAGGATGACTTGCGTACGAACTCGGAACGAGGGATTGTGTTTTTGGCGGTTACAATAGGTTCAGGTGATTGCCAAAATGTGGCTGAAGTCCACAATTTGCACCTTTACCCAGCACATGACGTTGCGCATCCTAACCCTAGTCATTGATGTGCAATCCATCACTCCATTAATGAATCAGTTATTGAAAGAATCTGCTGGGAATGTGCTACTCATTACTGTACTTTGGTACATGGCGAAAGGCGATTGTTTGAGACTTGTGAATCATTGTTGTGGTATTGGGTATTGTGAATTAACCCCAATTCGGTTCATTTTCCTCATCTATTTTAAAAAATACGTGGAAGTAATGGCATGGACTTTGATACCACGATTCGCATTTCAGATGCTCAGAATGCAATGAAGTTTTTATAGGAAATTCTTTGTTTCTAATCCATTTTGGGGAGTTTGGAGGTAACTCAGTTCTGCTTTTATAAGTCCTAGTATGCATGGCAAGACCGTATTTTCAAGATTAGTTCTACTTGTTGTCTTAATTTAACGTAATATTTTTGTGTTGAGCTCAAAACACCCGAAATTAAACTATCTGCATAGTTAGTGAAATAGCCATTGATTGTCTTCGAATTTCTAATCGCTTCGACTAACTAGCCACTTTTCGAAGCAAAACGACCGCTGCAGCCAGTGACTGCAGCATGTACGATTTTGTTCGCGTTGATTGCGCAATGTTTGGTTAATCAAAACAATTCAAGCCATTACTCATCGGGTGGAAAAGTTTACCTCTGTCGTAACTCGTCGTAACATGTTTTAATGCATTCATTCAACATTCGCACAGTAAGGATTATAAGGCCAACTTTATAGCAAGCCTTCGGTACGAACCGATGGAGATTAGATTGCCGAAACACAATGAATTCAGGAAATGGTTCATCCCCAGCTAATCTGGCGTCTGGTCGTGGGGCAATAAAAGTGTGATTTACGGCACGACGTTAGGCTGCTCGTGAATCGTATAAAAGTTAGCGTACCGGCACAACGCCACATCAGTATCAACTAATCACGCAATCTAAGCGGATTTCACTTTACCGCCAAAGCAGTAATCACCAGCTTCAACCGCCCTCGACGCCATGCCGTGCCAAAGCTTCCTGGTTTGTGCGCTTTTGATCATCGCGCTGGTCACTACAGCGTCCGCTCAGCGAAATCCTTGCGAGGGCGTTGCGGATGGAATGTTTGTGTCGGATCTGCAAACTTGCGCCGGGTACTTCAATTGCCAGCAGGGCGTGGGATCGTTTGCGCGCTGCCCGGATGGCTTCTATTTCAACGAAGCGGACCAGTTGTGTGACTTTCCGGAAAATGTGTTCTGTCACGTGTGCACCGAGCAAGTCGGCGTACAGCTGTTGTTGCACCCGACGCAGTGCAATCAGTTCATCACCTGTTCCAGTGGCGTTGCGTTCCTGGGAACCTGCGGAGTCGGCAAGGCGTTTGATGTATCCCGGCAGGCCTGCATAGGTCAACTGCGTGTAAACTGCAACCAGATTGTCTGCCCACCGGTCGACAACCCAAATGTGATCGTGTTTATCCCCGGTAACCAGTCTTGCGATGAGTACTTCCTGTGCCAGTCCGGAACGCCGGTTCAGCGGTGGTGCGCTCCGGGATTGCACTGGGACAGGGTCAACGAGCGGTGTGACTTGCCCGCAATAGCCCAGTGCCCGTAAGTATATTGAACTTGTTGTCTATGCTACATTGTCACTTAGCTTCAACTATTTTGCTGTTGTTTTCAGACTGTAATTGCTGAAACCGTTCATAGGCCATGTATTTATTGAACTGCCTCACAAGGCTAAAGGAGTCCGGGAATATTTTAAGCAGGGACACGCTGAAGCTTATCATACCTTAAAACACAATTATTGTAATGTCGATAAATTTATTCATAGCGTGCTCTCGAAAGATAACCGTAAGATTTTTAAGCGCAGTATTGTAAAACGCATAACGATGCAGTATGTTTAATAAATGGAATCAAAACAAACGTATTTTGGCGTGTTCTACCACTCTTCTTTCTTGGTTATAATGTTCTTTCTTCAGGGCCTCTCGTGAGTTTCGTATCTGCTGCTCAATCCAGGACCGCCCATGGGTTCGGGCCGAAACATATAATTTGAGTGTGGAATATACTGATCTTTGCAGTGATGTATGAATGATTGTTTGAAATGTCAGGACACTTTAACATCCGACAACGGAAAATGTGCAAAAAAATGCAAACAAGAAAACAAAATACAATTACGCCCAATTAGGTAGCTTATTGGACTAATTTTGCAGTTGCAACCAAATCGATCTCTGTAGGACTCCCTACAGGAATCTAGAAGCAGTTCCTAATTTTGTCAGACAATTTAACACATGAACGAGTATATGAAGTAACATTGATGTCCACAGGTTTGTTGACTTAATTAGTTTGGTTTGGTTTGGTTGGTTTGGGTTGACTTATTAGTTGACTTACAGGTTAGGTTTGTTGACTAACTCATTGTCGACTGATACGTTATCGTGAAACTGCGCATCTCAACTGAAATCGCAATCACATTTATAAAGTAACGTAAATAGCTCCGAACTGATCCAGATATAATTTATTCGTATTTATGCACGTGATACACAGGATTGTAAAAATATATTTGTAATCATTTCATGTTCCTAAGTTCCTTCAAGATGTGCCTCTGGGGAACGCTTATCAACCGTTGGTGCTTTCTGACTACGGTGCGATTGATTATGGCGATAACGACTGATAATAGATATTATTACAGGGGCGACAAGTTAATCTTGGGGCATGTCACTTGTGTTGCTCTTAGGCAACAACGTTTATTATAACAGTTTGTTTTATACATCGGGGGGAAGACTCGCCTCGCTGGTTTACGTCCTGGAGAGTGGCGAAGAAAACCATAGCATAAATCTAGGCTATTCTTGGTAGACGATTAGAGTATATGGGGGGGCGTTAGTGACGTTCATTGTGATATACTCGAATTGTTACGGTGACCGTACCGGCGTATGACGATACTTGTTTTATCCTGCATCAGCCGGGCAGTTAACGTTAAATGGATGGTCACAGTACTCACGTTCTTGGTTCCAGAACTGATTCGGTGGACACTGGAGGGTGTGCAGCATGCCCCAGACACAGCGGTAGAAGAAGGAGCAGTTGGGATGGGGATAGTAGAACACCTCGTTCGGAGGACAGTCTGGTGGATTACCGGGCACTGGTGTTGGACTGGGCACTGGGACTGGAGGCGGAGTGGGACTGGGATCGGTGGGTGACGGTGAAATGGCAGTTGGTGCAGTGTCAGCTGGTGTGTTTGTAATCGGTTGAGTTGCAGTCGGAGGCGTTTCAAACGATGTAGTTGTCAATGCTTGAGTAGGTCCAGGAGTCGGTGGCGTAGCCACGTTCTCCACGCATACCGATACCTCTGGCCGATTGCAATTCATGATGTTGAGATCAAACACTAGGTTTGGTGCACATTCTCGCGGAAACCCTTCTGAGTT